>NC_059552.1:2742272-3045303 GCF_905220415.1 Colias croceus | reverse complement strand
AAATTAGTGCTATACATTTATCTATTTTCCGACCCAGCAAGGAATAGAAATAAGAAACAAAAAACTATTTAGAAGATAACAATGTCTCGGTTATTGGCGGCAGTAATACAACCCTTGAAGTAATGAATAACAACCTCCAATTTAGTTCCTTATTCATTTGACTTTTGGTCACATTATTTGCTACCTCTTATTGCAGGTTGGGTCTACAAACTATTGCTCCAGCAGCAAACACTACATTGGTAAAACCGGACTCATGTTTGTTAACTTCTATAAGAACGAAAGTACGTTGCTATTTCCCTAGGCCCAATGAAGTAAGGCGAGTGCGGCGCCATGGATGGGAACAGAGATTATCGACTCCAACTGGTCGTAGAGTAATTATGCGAAGAATCTTGAAAGGTCGATTTGTATTAACTCATTAGTAGCCTAGTAACTAAAATCTTAGAAGTAATGTATGTACTATAGTTAAATAAAAAGAAATACAATGATTTAATTATTTTATTTATGTTCAATTATTATTTTCGTTCCTCTTACATGCCTAAATGTGTACAAAAAATATTAAAGATAAAAATGATTACACATGCAATCATTTTCAAGACAATTAGCAGTTTCATAATGATCTCAAATCTAACTACTTGTTCAAACAACCAATACTAAACATTGCCACTTATGTCTTATTGTTTGTACTATTATAAACAGCCTCCAATTGAGATGATTTTTGGTTTTATAAGATAAAATTTCACTGGATAAAAAGGTATCATGAATCATTAAATTAAATAAAATGAAAAATAAATACTATATTTTATAAATAATAAGGAATGTATTCTATAGGTCTGATAACTAGATAAAAAATCAAATCCCAGCAATTACCTAGTATAATTTATGTAAACATTTGCACTGAATACAATATTTGACATAAAGAAAGAATCTAAATAAATATAATTTATAAAAATAACAATAAGTCCTCCAAGAGAGACTGCTAAATAAAATAATTTAACAAATGTTGATTTAAAATTTCTAATTGAATAAGTATTTTTGTTGAGAATGAACTGATTCATCAGAACTGGTAGGAGTGTTAGCGGGTTTTAAAAGATTTGACATTTCTGCGACTACAAATGTGGTGAACTTAATTATAGCCAGATGTGCAGCCAGCTGTAACACAAGGGCTCCAAAGCCTTTGTACAGTCCCCCTATCCCCTCTTTGGCTATTGTTGTGTTGTAACAATCCATAAAACCTTCATATCCAGTTAAAATTGGTGTAACTGATGTGCCCGTGTCCAAATTGTCAATAATTGTTCTTGTACCCTGTAAATATAAAATATGTCATTCTCATACATAACTAAATAGACAAAGCTATGAAAAAATAACTCAACTTATTCATAAAGCAAATATGTATTCAATTAGTGGATTATAAAAAGAGTACCATACCTGTATATGAAGCCTATGTATTATTGTCTCAACAGGATAGAATATTATTTCCATTGCAATAAAAGAGAATATGTTAGCCTTTAATTTCAAATCCTCTATTAAGGGATTGGGGAGACTTTTGGGATGATTCATGTCATACGAAGCACTCAATTCATGCTTATGTCTTTGTTGGAATTGTAATATTCTCACAGTAATGCTTTTTAAAGTTATGCTGCAAAAAAAAAAAAATATACTTTTTTGTTCCAATGGGTTAATAAATGCATAAAATTATGTATTTGTTTTTATTCTTACTGAGCAAAATATTTTGTAAGCCCAAAGGCTGCTGTAGGCAACACTATTGCCCATATAGGCAGCATCCTGCCCCTACTCGGTGTGCCCCATTCCAATATACGCATGAAACCCTCTCTAAAGACATCAAATATAGCCGGCTTATCACTTGCTATATCACTCTGCACTGTCTCCACTAAACTTGCAGAGTAAAATGGGGTTATCACAGCCAAACTTACACTGTAAACATGAAATAATAACATAACAGCTTTAAATTTAATAGGGAAGCATGTTGGCTGTATAACTTAGTTTATAGTTTACACAATATTAACTTATAAGAATCATGACATTAATATTTAATTCATTCTAGTTAGAATCACAATCTAAGTCTCAAATCAAAATACATAAAAAATATTGTATGATACAATCATCTCACCATTTTAATGTCATGTGCTGAAGAAACTGGAGAACAGAATTGCATTTACTAATCTCTCTGGAATAACATATAAACATAAATGAAAATCAATATTAGAGGCAATAATTTTAATTATAAAATTGATATACCATCATATATTTTAATATACTCACTTTGGCCAACCAGTTCCCTTTGATAGAACATCTTCAACAGCTAAATTGAGGCCCTTAACTATACATGTGGAACCAATGCCTTTCCATAGAGTGGTCACATCCTGCCGCCTATGCAGCCTTGCTACCACAGGCAATAATGTGTAGGGAACAATGTGGTAATTCCTCAGAGAATTGTGGACCTTAAAAAATAAATAAATAATCAAGTCTGTATATATTTTGATGTTATGTTTATAACAAAGTCTACATTCAATAAAATTACCTGACATTGCCTTCTCAATACTATAAATGGATGACTCAATAAATTCTCAGTTACTAAGCTGGCTACACTTATTGCTGTTGTCACATATGCATTATTTTCTGAAACATAATTTGTAAATAAATTGATATATTTACGTAAATAAATTGATATATTACTATATACATGTATTTTTACATACCTTCTTCTGAAACATCATCCATTACTAAAGGCGGTCCTTGATACTCCTCATTTAATGGAGTGTGATATCCATATATCTGCTGGTAACGAGTATCATAGAGATCATTCGTTTCTCTATTGGGATCCAAACCGTACGGTCTGTTATAATTACTGTAATCTCCAAAACCAGCCATTGAATCTGATCAAGCAGATAGCTGATATGTAGTGGTCAGTGGATAAGTTACAAAAACATTTTCTAACGTATATTTCTATATTAGTTTTTGCCTGTAATGCTTTGGAAAATGAAATAGTTATGATTTCTATTAAATTTTTATTGCAGATGTAGCTTTACAGGAAATATGGTACAAAAGTCAGAGCTCATTAAAAACCAAAGAGCTGAAAAGTGAAAACTGAAATGCCAATGTCATTTGTGACATTGCGCTGTCAATCTGTCATATCAAATTATTTGATTGATTCATATAAGATAATACGTACGAGTTATAACTGCTTTTATATTAGATTTTAATCGATAAAAAAATAAATAAGAGACGTTCTTGTATTCGTTGTAACTACTCTTTGCTCCAATTTATTTAATCAGTTTAATTCACAGGTTTAATTTAATTTCCGAAAAAAAGTGAACGAAGGTGAACGTAAACTTCAAATAGACAGTTGAATGATTACCTATAATACCTATTTGAGTAGGTATATCGAATTTTTTCACTTTGACATTGACATAATCTAAACACAACGGCCTTGACATTTCCGTTTCTGACAGGCGCAGCACGGGCAAAATACAAACTCAAGACGCATGATCAATTTTCTCTGTCCCTATCGCTTTTATGGAAAGCGCTCCACTAGCGAGCAAATTGATTTTTGATTTAAATAAATAGGACAAAAATAACTATGCCCAAAACAATGTGGACGTGAAATACCATTAAAAATGTGGAGTAAAGCTGTGTTGTGTTTAACGACTATACACATTTATAGTAAGTGGTTTATAAATTCCTGGTGGAAAATAATAATGAGTGGGTACGGTTAATGGATATGTATGTACAGGTGTAGCAGCACAAGGCGAGTGTACCGATTTACACGGTAGAACTGTAACCAATGGATTACACTATATCCCTGGCCCAGATACATGCACGCTCTGCATATGTGACAATGGCTTACCCAGAGTATGCAAAGCGGTCTTGTGTTCACCTCCGCAGGTATTTTTTATTTATAACTAAAAAAAAATACTAGGCAAAAGTCAGTTCAAAAGTACCTACATAAAAATCAAGTATTTAATAGATTTCGTTCATGAATTAGATCAATAAATTGGACAAAACTGTAGTTAGATTTATTCTGATTGGAAATGCAGTTAGTGTCATGTGAATAATAGGTATTTAAATTATGCTTTGTTTAGACATGTCATAAATTTTAATTATGCACTCATTAACATTGTAGTAATGCATTCTAAAACAATGTTATTGTAACTATTTGTAACATTTTCCATTAATTAAATTACTAATACCTATACTAGGTACTGCTGTAATCTTCTGTGGATTTTACAATTTATCTGGAGAATTATTAATGGAGATCAGGGCCACAATACTATCTATATACTTTTTACTTTAAAAATATTTAAAACATAAATTCTATGAGTATCATGCTGTAATTTCATTATTACATTTTTGCTTATTATATTGGCAATTCCAAGGATATATTCCTAAGTATTTTTATATATTGTTAAATTAAGCATTTATTTAATTTATCCTACTAATATTATAAATGCGAAAGTTTGTATGGATGTTTGTTACTCTTTCACGTAAAAACTACTGAACCAATTACAATGAAATTTAGCAAACATATAGAGGGTAACTTGGATTAACACATAGGATAGTTTTTATCCCGGAAATCTCACGGGAACAGGAACTATGCGGGTTTTCCAATAAGAAAAAAGAATCTTATATCTTATATGTTTTATATTAGGTAATTATGTATCAATTAATTTATGATGTTAATGTTTTTATAGTGTTTTTACATGTTAATTGCACTTATTTTACTGTCTATTAAGCTTAGAAATGGATAAAAAAATATTCTAGAATGTCCATTGTTTAAGGAAATGATGGTGTAAAAGATTACGATATATTTGCTTTCTACATGCATTGTTTTATAAGTACTTATTATTTTTCCGCTTTGAAAACAAGGTCAGGCACAGGCAAAATATATAAATATAAATTTTCCTTACTTTCTCAAACTACTCTATACCTTTTCAATTGATCTACTTTTCCTAGAGGAAAGTAAGCATACAAGACTAGCCAGAAGACTGTGGTCTGGACGGTACACGGGGTTGTTCCAGTCGGGGCACGGCGTTAAAAATTATATGGATATTTAATATATTATATATACTTACTAGCTTACCGCCCGTGGCTTCGCCCACTTTCTCTAAAACGATTCGAGATTTAAACAATACTATCACTCAAGTTGGATCGAATTGCACATGGTGTGCGAATTTTATTATAATCGGTTAAGTGGTTTAGGAGTCCATTGAGGAAAAACATTGTGACACGAGATTTATATATTATATATACTTATGAAAACAAATTCTAAAAGTCTCAATTTCTCTCAAAAGGATTGCCGATCGTTTCGTGTCGGCACCACTTGCTGTGAATTCATCTGTTTGGACGATGTAGTGAAACCAGCGGAGGGCGTGGAAGCGAACCTTCGGGTCGCGGCCGGGGGCGCCGCTGCGATCGTACTGCTCACTATAGCACTTGTTGTGTATAGAGTTAAGAAACAGAAACGACGACGACCTACACATGCTGACGATCAACGCAGTTTGACTAGCATTGGGTATATTTAGATAGTTATTTTGGCTAGTTATTTTACAGTTTTCAGGGTGTTGTTTAAATATAATACGACATACCTTATAATAGCAATTAATAAATTTTTTTATGTATAAACAAATACAACATACTAATAATAACAACAGAGTAAAAAATAAAACAAACCTGTTGTATTGTACTTTGTAATTTTTCATACGTCTTAATATCATTGTTTTCTGATGGTTATTGTTAGCTTAATCGTGTGAAAATAGGAATCGTAAGTCCAGCTATTAAAGTAGTATGTTTATCTAAATTCTAAGGCAACATTCATTTCGAGTAACGCTTTTTTTTCCCGTAGGTATATAAGCGGAAGTATGGGGTACATGGGCAGTGGCTGTGAAACAGCGTCTGGCGCGTGGAAGCCCTCAGCTCAGTACCTACCGAGGGGCGAAGCTCCTCCTCCGTACGACGAAGTTATTGCACAATGCCGACCTGATTCACTACGGTAATAGATAATTCTGTCAAAAATTAATTAACTTGTAGTGTATTAATTTTGTAGCAATAGTGTTACATTTTGATTGATTGATTGCCAATTCCATGTGTAAGTATGGATGGATATCCTGCAATGCATATTATCCTTAGCAGAGTATCCTGCAATTTATCACCAAGTAGTAACTATTTAAATCAGTTTAAATTTCACAAAAACTGCTCTTATCATTATATTACATAAGGTCGAAAATACAAAACATTGTTCTTAATACTTCTTATGTATGCAGATTAACGAACGAAACAGCGTTCCATCGCACGTACCCATCGACTGTGGAGTCCATTTCCAGGCCCGAGGACGCGATGCAGTGTGTTGGACACGGCTATGTGAACCTTCCGCGGCCTGTTACTCAGGTAAGTTGTTTTTGAAATATTATTATTTTTTCTAACCGACTTCAAAAAATGAAGCATGATCTTTAGGTTTTAATTTTTTTATGAATGTTCAGTGATTTCTCCGTGAACACTGTCTTCAATTTTTTTATTGATTTCGTAATAAATAGGCTTAAATATAAATTGATTGCATGTACAGATAAATTTATTATAAACAGCCTAGGTAATTGTTTTTGATAAGAATGTTTATCCAAGATTCCAACTCGATTAACGCACAAAAAATAAAACCATAAAAGTAAGAATATCGCAACGGAAAAAAGTCTATTATGTTCGAGGATTTTTCCGGTTTCATCAATTTACATAATTTATTTACTATTTATTAATTAACATAATTAAGTATGATAAGGTTTTAGCATGAATATTCAATAGCAATAGACAAAGTTAGTTTCGCATTTTTTTTCGTAGTTAGTTTGGATAAGTACAATTTTTTTACTTAATTTATTTGTTTACAATCTATTTATGCGTCTCCTATCCAGGAGACACATAAATAGATTATAAACAATTTTTTTTTTCTCTTATAAAAATACTTTCTGAATCTCTCATTCTCGTATTGTAAATATGTAACATAAGACATAAATAGGCGGAATTTGTAAATGACATTTATTATGAAGACATCATTACATAACATTAGTTATTTTAGTGTTTTATTTTGTATTGTGAATCTTAGCGCCACCGCATCAAATATAATAATTATTATATTTTAATCACATTTTAATGGTATCACTAAGTGACCTACTATTTTATATTCTTTACAACATCACTCAAAAAGCGATAAAATGATTAATTTCCATTTTAAATTTTGAAAATCCTTTAGCACGACTACTTAAAGTGAGTCATGATTTAAAAACGTAGTATCGATATAAAATCTGTATGAGTCACAGTTTAGCATGACGTAGAAGACGAGCGAAAAATACATAATAGAATAATTAAAGTTAATTGCACTCACACGTGACTGTAATGATTATTTTTATATACTATACACGATTACAGTATTATGTATAGTGTCCTACCTAAATATCACCTTAACATTGTAAACAGTCTAGTAACGAAAAATAATATTATGTACGTTGAATTTCAAGCCGATGTTATGATGGATCTTAATTTATCTAGCTAGCAACCGCGTAAGTTACAGATAAAGTCTGATCTTACAGTTTCTACAAATTAACAGCGACATAAAACAAAAATACATTTAAGCATTCACCTTACTTAATTGGTTCAATGAATATTATATGGAATTGTTAGTGATGCAATACATTTGTTTTACGCTCGACTTGAATGACTAATCAGAAGCAAAGTACGCGAGTTTGTTATCAATTCAATTTTATGCGTGTGCGTTGGTTCACGTTATTGTCTGAATTAATTAGTAGGGTGAATATAAGGCCCTATAGTGAAAACACACTTCTATTTGAATGAAAATGTAACCTTATTTGGAAAATGTTTTGTTCTATATTATGAAAAAAAGTGTGATGAAAAAGTATTAAAATAATTATCACTTTTTTGTAAGTTTGGATATTATAATTATATTAATATTAAATATAACTAAATTATGCGTCGTTACCTGTGTTAAAATAGAAAATTGTTGTTCAAGTTACATAACACACTAGTTAGGTTAATTACCAAATTCAAACACATGTTACCTATGATATACATAAAATTTAATTTATCAAATTCAAATTCAAATTCAAATTATATTTATTTGCAAGAATGTAGTTACAAATTATAGATGTTTTAATTACAATATTCTACCCATTGATTGGGTGTGCATATTTCAGATTGCAAACACGCAGAACTGCTTCAACGCACCCCTACTGCAGCCGGTGCACGTGCCGGAGGCGCGTGAGTCGAACATCATACCGCATCATCCGTTGCCGCCGAATGGTAATATTTTGTAACTGATTTCTTTCGCTCGCTTTTCGCCGTCTGTGTGTCTGTATTCTTAGATCTTTAAAATTACGCAATAGATTTTATTTATTTATTTATTTATTATGATGGTGTTTTTAACCCATTGAGCCCCAAGCGGCCCGATCGGTCCCAGACACAAAAGATTTTCTATTGGTTACGGGGCCTGAGTTATTATAGATAGAGTGATTAAAGAGGTAGGTTTTATAATTTGTTAAGTTTAAGACAAATCGCGCGTTGCCGCAGGCGGAAAGCTTGTTTTTAAATTTTTTTTATATATATTTAAACACGATAACTTAGATATACATTTTTTAAAGAATTAATTTTTTAAAGAAGAAAAATTCAATTACGAGGCATGATTCGAACCCGCGCGTAAAAAATATTTATAAAGCATTTGAATGCCATAAAATCAAAATATCAAATTTAACGATAACTTAGATTTTATTATATCTATACTTAATATTATAAAGCTGAAGAGTTTGTTTGTTTGTTTGTTTGTTTGTACGCGCTAATCTCAGGAACTGAATCCAATTTGATTTTTGAAAATGAAATTGGTCCAATTTGAAAAATTCTTTCGGTGTTAGAAAGCCCATTTATCGAGGAAGGCTATAGGGTATATATCATCACGCTACGATCAACAGGAGCGGAGTAATGCGGGTGAAAGCACAGCACAGCTAGTTTTTGGATATAACGGACTTAAATAGTTTCTAGTTACAAATATGTATTTAATTACAATTTTATTAATAACATCGTTTTAGTCGGGTGACATGTTCAGAAACTTGTGTCACACCAAAACCTCACGAGCGCGATCGCAGGTATAACGAGAGAGAGACGGACCGATCTCCCGTCTCATCTCGAGCGTCTCATCTCATCATACGACGTTATCACGTCATTATAAACATCTCGATCGTAAACCTACTTTACAAACAACCAATTTTTTTTTGCAACTCCTAGTGGTGGGTTTCCCGAGCGCGGTGCGTTTGACGGGCTCGCTGGGCGCGATCAGCAACCGCGCGCTCAGTGTGGCGCGGGACGAGCACGAGCGGGAGAGGGAGAGGGAGAGAGAGAGGGAGAGGGAGCGACCGCATAACGTGCCCGGCTTCTATACTACGCACACTTCGCTGTGAGTACACTTGTTATTGACTGCTATCCTTGGTTGTCGTACTGACGATTTTACAAGTCATTTATTAACATAAATAACATAAATAGATCACTGTCATCTAATTGTTTCAAATTAAATAAGAAATAACTTGCCATTATCGTAGCCTGACTATAATAATCAGACTTGTTAGTTGCGCACGATTTTATGTGTACATTGACGTACTGACATATTTGATAATAGAATAACCTCTGGTATTTAATAAGTATATCGCGTTAATAGAATGCCGTGTTAATTCACTAACCCTGTAACACATCCACTAACCAAGTCTCAGGCACCGCACGATCGGAGGGCGACATACTGTTGTGGCTGCAGTCTGTCGTAGTGCTAGGCATGCGCGTAGGGTAGTCCGCGACTACATACGAGTGGATTGTCAATGGCAGGCGCGCCTGGGGTGCCGTGAGCGTTCCCACCGGAGATACCGGGATCCCCTCTTTACATGCGCGGAAGTAAGCCACCGTGAGGTGTTAGTCTGTAGAAGGACTGACATAACCGTGCTGCTGCCCCCGAAGCAGCCGGTATTCATGATGAATTTCCTCGCGTTAAAAAAAAGGCACCGCACGGTCCTCTCAATCTTCATTATATCACTATAGTATCGTTAACACAATCATGGTACAATACGCGTCACGTAAAAAGAACGCTGGATGAAAGCGATGGGGTGTGTTTGCACATGGATCGAGTTTTGCACGAAAGCCATGTGCCGATTATTTTATTTTTGAACTAGGCCCGCGAATCGTAGCTTCGCAATTACCTATTTGTTATTCTTATAACCACTTCATAACGCCAAATAGACCGATAAATCGCCAATGCGCAGCGATCCGTCAGCGTTCTTTAACCGACTTCAAAAAAAAGGAGGAGGTTATCAATTTGGCCGGTATATATGTATATATTTTTTTTTTATGTATGTACACCGATTACTCCGAGGTTTCTGAACCGATTTACGTGATTCTTTTTTTGTTCGATGCGGGATGGTGTCGAATTGGTCCCATAAAAATTTTATTCGGATAGGCCCAGTAGTTTTTATTTTATGAGCATTTTTGTCTGTAGGTATTTGTAAATTTTGCAAGTGCAAGTTTGAAGTCGGTTGTTTTTAACGCAGTTATCACTTGTTTTACTTGACGCGACGTGTAACTACCGACCAGCCCCCCTAGACAAGTGGCTTTCTATTAGCGTAACGTTTGATAGAATAGATTATGAATGTATGAGATTGACGTAAGCTGTCGATACATTTATCTACAGCTTATGTCAATCTCATACATTCATAATCTATTCTATCAAACGTTACGCTAAACGAAAGCCACTTGTCTAACCCCCCTCCCATCCGATTAGGGCCCTTCTGGCCTCCTCCACTCAAGCGACAGCTCAAGCCGAGGTTCGTGGTCCCCGTCAAGGGGGGACGCCCTTGTGCATGTCGCTACCAGGGTGAACCTTCAGTTCACCCCCGCGTCCGCGTTAAAATGTAGTAGCCCTTCTGGCTAACATTGAGAAACACCATACAAAAAAAAAAAAAAAAAATCTAACCCCCCTGTAACGCAGACACCGCACGATCCCGCGGCTGTCGGCGACGGAGGCGGGCGTGCTGAGCCGAGCGGAGCGCGCGTGCGGCGAGGTGCGGCGCTCGTTCCACCGCCCCGAGCCGCCGCGCGCACCGCCCACGCACCCGCGCTCCGTGCCACGCAACCTGGATACGGCACACGATGCGCACGCTTTGGATGCGCTGCCGGCGCTTGGCGTGCTCAACGGGTACGTGATTTGTACCTAAGAATTTTTTTTGTATATAAAAAAATAAAATTGCAATAACTTTTCAACGGCTAACTTTTGGATATGGTATTATAAGATCAAATCAGTTTGTTTTGACCCCTACTACACGCTCTTAACAGGAATAGGTCGACTTAACCTGTAACCCTGTATAAATGGGATCGCTTCAACGCCATTTTCAGACATTATAGATTAGACATTTTGAGACTTGATTCAAACGATTTTTTATATAAACTAACGGCACTCGACACGTGCCCCGTAATCTGGACACGGCACACGATGCGCACGCGTTGGATGCGCTGCCTGCGCTGGGCGTGCTCAACGGGTATTTATATTTATTTTTTTTGAAGTGAAAACTGCTTTAGCGGCGTTGAGCACTTTTTCTGTAATGGGTATAAAATCTTAAACTCGCGTCAGGACACGTGACCTGATCAAAAAAGCGTAAGACGGATGTCAAACATGCTCAACGTTAATAATCAAGTTTTCACTTCTGCCGGCACTCCCGGAGTGCAACTCGTCTTTTTTTTATATATTGTTGATAGGGAAGCGCTTGACCACAATCTCGCCTGATGTTAAGCTGAGATGTGGTCTAAGATGGAACGCACTTCACTATACGCTTGTACGTGATTTGTACCGATGAAAATTTTATTCCAAATAAGATGGACATTTTCAGACGTTATAAGTGATAATTCTAACGAATTAATTATGAGGTAAGATACCGGCATATGTAGCGCGCTACGGAACTTGGATATGGCACATGATGCGCTGCCTGCGCTTGAAGTGCTCGATAGGTACGTGATATTATTTACTAGCTGTGCCCTGCGGTTTTACCCGCATTACTCCGCTCCTGTTATCTAAGCGTAATGATATATAACCTATTCCATGTGTAGGTATATGATTATAACCTTCCTCGATAAATGGGCTATCTAACACCGAAATAATTTTTCAAATCGGACCAGTAGTTCCTGAGATTAGCGCGTTCAAACAAACAAACTCTTCAACTGTATAATATTAGTATAGATTTATTTATGCTTTATTTATTGCTCTAGATAAATTACAAATTGAGACTTTAGCTATAGGATACATTGTAACAAACGGTGGCCTTATCGCTAAATAGTGATTTCTTCCAGACAATCGGTTGTACAGAGATAAATTAAGTAAATTATGTTTATTTATTGTAAACAAATTCAGCAAATGGCGCCTTTATGACTCAAAACTGTAACAAAAACTAAAATAGTAAGACAATGATACATAATACGCCAACAATTGAAATTACTAGCATTTAAAGAAAAACATATAATTATATACTTGCAATTCTATTTATAACAATTAAATTAAAAATTAGACAGATATATTATTTTCTGCCTCTTTGCATACTAGTTGTATTTCATGTACGAAAAAAATAATATTTTTTAAGTATTTATCATTTGTTCAGTTATGTTAATGGCCAGTTAATGTTTTAAGTTGTAACAAATATTACAGAACACTGAAATCCTCCGGCGGCAGATCACGCGCGCACAGCGAAGAACAAGTCATGTGCGACAAGCCGAAGAGCGCCAAGCCTCCAGCACCAGCCCCTCCCCCGCACGCCTCCCACACTCCCCTCCCGCTGCACCCGCCAACCCCGCACTCCTCCCACACTCCCCTCCCCCCGCACACGTCGCACGCCCCCCTCCCCCCGCCGCACATGCCGCACCCCCCGCACCCCCCGCTCACCCCGCACGCCCCGCACACCCCGCTACCGCTGCCCCCTGAGCCAACGGCCCCGCAGAACACGTTGCCGCTCACTGTTGATAAGGTAAAATAGATTTAGAAGTTTGTTGTGCAATTAAAATTAAAATTGACTTGATAAAAAAGTTACCTAAATTTCTTACTTGACTTGGTTATATTTATTGCTAGATTTCCGCCCGCGGCTTCGCCCGCGTTTGCAAAGGAAAACCCGCATAGTTCCCGTTCCCGTGGGATTTCCGGGATAAAAACTATCCTATGTGTTAATCCAAGTTACCCTCTATATGTGTGCTAAATTTCATTGTAATCGGTTCAGAAGTTTTTACGTGAAAGAGTAACAAACATCCATACAAACTTTCGCCTTTATAATATATATTAGATAGATAATATATTAGATAACACGAATCATCTAATAGAAGATTGGCAATTTTGCTTTACCCCCTCTTAAAAGACCTTTCAATCGTACACATAAAAATATAGTTTGCCACGTACACATAATGATTAAAAAGCGTATTAAAATGTTATAGGTACGTATCTGTTGTATTTTTTCATTTTTTCATACATCTTTGACTTACAGTATAAAATATACCAACACATAACATTTTTATTACAGCCATCATGCGTGTGTAGCTACACGGGCGGCACGAGCGAAGCGGGCGATGCGAGCGAAGCGGGCGTGGCGCGGGGCGAAGACGAGAGCGATGACTATCGCAGCGAATGTGCTAACTGCAAGTCCACGGATGAGGCTGGGTGAGACTTATGAACTATAGTTGTTTTTTGCAATCAAGTTCTGTTTTGTATCTTATATTCTTATTAAGTTATTAGTCAGTTTTCGATTGGTCCAATTAAAAATGTAGTACTTTAGTATGTAGATAGGTATGTAGGTGCTGTGCTGGCGCAGGATTTTCGGCCGCGTCGCACAGACACATAGCGTCGCCCCTCAGTTGTCCCATAGCTCGCGCCACCGACCCACGTTTTGTAGTTAGTGAATATAAGTAATATATTTTTGTGTAATTTAGAAGAAATATAAAATTTAATTGGCCGCTATCTTTAATTTCATCTCCCTACACACAGCTACACTAAAGGTATGTTCATATTATTTTGTTTAGATATCTATAGTTAAACTAGCTGTTTCGGCAAGCGTTGTTCTGCCTTACTTTTATCACTTAGGGGCATGATAAATAGATGTTGGCCGATGGCCGATCCGCACACAAATTTCATAAGAATCTATCGAACCGCTGTGACACGAGAATTTTATATACCTACTAGCGGTCCGCCCCGGCTTCGCCCGTGGTACATATTAACGTTTTCTCTACATAAGAACCATCCTCGTACTTCAAGGAATATAATAAAAAAAGAATTATCGAAATCGGTTCAGCCGTTCTCGAGTTATGGAATTACAACGAAAAGTGGCATTGATTTTTATATATTAGATATACCTATATAGAGATTATCACAGGTTAGTATACTGTAGTTTAGTCTAGTATTAAAATGTTCTAAACTTTAAGTAGTGATGTAGAAAAATTGATGCAGTTCTTTATAAATTAAATCTCACTCATCAAATTAAAAAAAATATTCATTATAATTGAATTCCTGTAAATCTTACATTAAGAAGTCTAATTTTTGTAAAAAATATAATTCTAATTACCTTATAGTTCAGGATACATCGCCCATTTTTGCAAGTGACTACTATCAAGCTGATTTTCCGTTTGTAGCTTTATTTTGATGAGACACCGAATAATTTCGTGTACGAAACTCTCGATTGTGGTAGCTTACAGAGATAACAAGGATAAAATTTTTTGATTTGATGGTTCTCAAATATTTATTACGCAATTTGTAGGACAATATGTCTGTTGAATTATATAAACATTAACTAAGTGAATATAAATTTATAAAGAATAGAAAAAATTCGATCACGAGGCGGGACTCGAACCCGCATCCTTCGCGCCATTCCGGGGCGGATGCCTAACCAACTCAGCCACTTGTGACCCGCCCGAGTAATCGAATTTATTCTATCCTTTCAGTTTTATGTGTCTTAAGGGACACACCGCGCGCCATCTATTGAGATGATTTAACATATTAAGATATAACCGCCTCGTGATCGAATTTTTTCTATTCTTTATAAATTTATATTTATAAAGCATTTGAATGCCATAAAAACCAAAAAATATAAATTAACTAAGTGAAAACAAAAAAATCAGCTTTTTAGTAATCATTTATGATGACCTCGTTATCGATACACTTTGGAAAGGGGGACTCTTTGAACAAACCATAGATTTTGTAGGACAAATATTTTTTCGAATAATTTAGGTAATTATCTTGAGATTGAACAAAAAAAAAATTCATTCAGTTAGTAATAAATATTTGAGAACCATCAAATCAAAAATTTTTATCCTTGTTATCTCTGTTAGCTACCACAATCGAGACTTTCGTACACGAAATTATTGGGCGTCTCATCAAAATAAAGCTACAAACGGAAAATTAGCTTGATAGTAGTCACTTCCAAAAATGGGCGATGTATCCTGAACTATATAAATCCCGTGTCAGGTGGGAGGAGGGCGGCGCGTGGTCGTGCGGCACGCAGACGCTGCAGCGGCGCGCCCCGCCCCCCGCGCCGCCCCCGCCGCACACCGCCACGCTGCCGCAGCCCGTCACCCGCCACGAGTATGTCGACACTTGTTTATTTATTATATTCAAACAATCAATACTAATATTATAAATGCGAAAGTAACTCTGTCTGTCTGTCCGTTACTCAATCACGCCTAAACTACTGAAAATGACGCAATCCCGGAAATCCCACGGGAACGGGAACTATGCGGGTTTTTCTTTGACTGCGCGGGCGAAGCCGCAAGCGAAAACCTAGTTAATTATAATTTACGCGTTGCACTAAAATCTAGATCATTGGATCGTTTCAAACGTAAAAAAAGTACCACACGATAAAAACTTACTCCTTGCACTTAAACCAAGAAGCTTATATCTAATACACTGGAGATTGCACTATGAACGTTGACTTGTCACGGGAAGATATGACCTTGAATGACGCCTGGTTGTTTTTTTGTCCCTTTCACACCAACTTGCCAAGTTAAGTGTGAAAGGGACAAAAAAACAAGTTAGCCAGTCCAGCCCCCCTAGGCAAGTGGCTGTCTATTAGCGTAAAGTTTGATAGAATAGATTATGGAATGTATGAGTTTGACATAAGTTGTAGATAAACGTATCTCCAGCTTACGTCAATCTCATACATTCATAATCTATTCTATTAAACATTACGCTAATAGAAAGCCACTTGTCTAACCCCCCAGTACGCGCTATTATAGGATCGAATTCGTCTATTTGAAGAACGCGTCCATAACCAAAACTAATTAAATACATATGAACCAAGTATATATTTCATGATATACAGAATGCACAGAAACACACGAGACACGATGTCTAATAATATTGACATGAAATAACATCGTTTTCAGACGCAATGCCATGGGTCAGCCATCTAACTGGGAAAATTGGTTCAACACTATCCCGGATTCCGACAGTGAGTCTGAAGAGGAATAATTTAATGGTCCATGACATTTTTATAGACCTTTATTTCAGAATTTTAATAATATAGTCACAGATCATGACGATATTTATTTGATTTTTATGCGTACTTGGTATTTTATTATTAACGATTTGTGTTCAAAATATATCGTACAAATGGATAGAAATTCAAAAGTAATGATTCGATTTTAAGTATGGAAGTCCGTTTGTCGCACAAAATTATTAAAGGAATTTTTTTCCGCAATCAAAATTATAATTTTCTTAAAGTGTTTTAAAGTGAAACTTTTATTACATCGTCTCAAACTTTTTGGTCTGTGTAGCGCATGTCGCGTGACGCACGATACGTACGATAATTATCGTACAAATACGATAATTTTTTAGTTAAATGTCTATAGTGTGAAAAAAAGTTTCACTTTTACCGTGGTTTCATAAAACCACACAACTTTTTTTCAATATCAATCTACTTAAATATGATATTATTGCACTCAGTGCAACTGTTTTATGTTCTCTTAAGATCACATTAATGCAAGTTTAACCAAAGATTTTTCTAATACATCATATTCAATGGATTCTGATGAAGTTAAAGTAAGCAGATGTTGAATTATGTATTATTAAAATAATATTGCTTTTTAAGCTTTGAAACTTATTAAATAAGTTTAAATATACATTCATTATTTAAGGTTTGGATGTAGTAATAATTTTAAGGTCAATTTTATCGATATTCTTTCCCATAATTTTGACAAAATTTATTCCTTGATTGATGAAATGATTTAATCATTAAACTTGATGTCTAGAAGTATTTTTATTAATCAACTTTTGAATATCTACAATCATCACAAGATTAGGACTATAAACTTATGAATTATGATTCTCATATAGTTGTATGACGTCATTTAATCATATTAAAACATCTATATTTAATCATTATGTTGTTTATAAAACACATCTTCATTAAATTTATAATAATATTAGATATAGTGCCAAATAAAAGGAAAGAAGGCAATGAAAATAGGTAGATAGGTTTCATAATATTATTTTTTTCGAATTACGTAGAGTAAACAGGTTGTATAAAAATAATAAAGTAATATTTTTGATGATAAATAGAAACGCTAAACGAGTTCAAAGAAAATATTTTATTAATAACTTAGCATAACTTTCTGATTCAGTGTAGTATTTGTATAGATACAGTTTAAAGAAAGAATTATATTTTTTCCATTAAAATTAGTGTATCTAGAATAAATTTAAAGTACACACAGTTTTCTTATCTCAATTCTTTTCAAGTAGAAGCTCAAATAGAATTTCTTAGAATAGTCTGATTTTTCCGAGTTTTGAAATTTTAATGCTATTTCTAATTTAGGACAGGTGTTACTTGTATGATGTATTCTTATTCTCAAAGGTAAACAATGGAATGGTGATTAACGATAAGATAATTTGGTTTCAAGTGATAATATTGCATTTTAATTGCAGCTCCTTTATCTAAATTATTATTTCCATTTTTTATTCCTGGATTTTTCAGATTCTATCAATCTTTAAAACTCGCTGTTTTTAGGTTTAAGATAAAAATAAGGTTGCGCATTGCGTATTGAATATCTGAGGCTAATATTTGTTGTATGAGAAGTGGATTAAAATCTCAATTACTTTCTCTCTATTTTTCTTAAATATGCAATCTTATGCAAACTTTTTGTTACCTATATTCAAAGCAGTTTTGTAATATGTATATTTTTGTTTACAAGCTTTGTTTATTTGCCTCGAAGGCAAACTTAATTTATTTTCGAATATTTAATTTATTTATGATCTGTTAAACACCCACCAATATAACTTTGCATTCCATTCATTTTTTTTAATATTGTTTTAATTTTTAAAGTTACTATAATTTAATAAATGTGTATGTAATTAAGGAAATGTAATTTTACAACTTTGTGATTTGCCAGTTGGCACCATCAGTATTATATAGATATTTCCGAACCAAATACATTAAATAAAATGAGTTGAGAAATAATTCGACTTTTATTTACACCAAAACACACATCTTTTAATTTTTTCACAATACAACATAGAATACAATTTTGCCATTGCCATTTTAAAAACTAATTTAACGTAAAATAACAATTTTAACGTCGAGATTCAAGATAAGTATACATTAAATTTGAGAGTAAGTATAGATGTTTAAAACCTTTGCTCGATAATGTAAGGTTTAAGGCAATTTTTCACCTTGTGAAGATAACGTTTTCATCTGCATCGAATCTTGTCGTTATATTTTTCATTTTATAATCAAATGTATTATAATTTTGAGATATAGGAGTAGATGGGCGAGTTGAGTTGTGTTTGCGTTGTTTTCGGGGTCTGGAAGCCATGGTCCGCACTGCCTGTATCCAGCTTCCTGGAAAGAAAAATAAATACCTATTTTTATTAAAGTTAATATAAATCAAAAGCACATAAGTATTAGAGTAAATTTACAGTTCGATTCCCAGCTGAGACATTAACTCTTTTTCGGAAAGGATAAATAAGACGGTATACCAGTATAATATGTGATAATATTGTAGAGGGGATTACTGTTTTCTGTCTTCTAACGTACATATACGTATGAAGTGCGTATAAGTGTATTAATTGGTGAACGTGTATGTTGCGTAGGCGTGTTTGAGATTGCGTGTGCGTGCGTGTAAAAGGTTGTAAGGTGATGTATCTTTAAGGTTTATGTGTGTGTGTGTGTCACACAGAACAAATTAACCTCCTTTATATGTTCTGTGGTGTGTCATATCTTACCGCGGTATAATTATGTGGGTAGCACGTTGCCTGCGGCGGTCGCGCGGGCAGCGGCACGCGTACGCGCCAGCACGCCAGCTGGCTTGCTGAGCCACGTAGTGAGCTGACTTCACGCATTTGTACCTGAGTGTTACAAATAGTATTTTAGGAACTTGATTAAAATAATACATATTGTCACATAAAAATATCAAAAAATTTAAATAATCCTATTAAAAGTTGCAAATTAGCATAGATATTCTTGTAAATTGGGCAAGCATTTCTAACGATGAACCTATTTATTAAGACTAGAATCTTAGAGTATATATACTATCTATAGAGTGCGAACAACCAAGTGGGAACAGTAGGCACAGGTGGGAACAACACGACGTTCCCGCCGCGAGCGCTCGCAGTCGTGGTTGAGTGCTCACGAAGTGCGTTGCTCTGGATTTTTTTTCATATTACGAATAAACATGGTGAAATGTGCTGTTCTATCTTGCAAAAACGATACTAGAAAATACACAAAATTGAAATCCACTATCACATTCCATCAGTAAGTCGATTGTTATACTTATTTTTATGAAAATAAATCTAGCATCGCGGGGGTGAAGGGTAGGTGAGAGGCGGACACGCGCAGGCTTGCTCGCGCGCCTCACTGCCGCCACGTGATCGTAGTGATGTGACCTGACCAACGCTGTACTCGATATAAAGTTTACTAGAAGAACTATATTTTAACAAATTATTTATTGAACTTAAAATTTTAAACTCTTTTAAAAATGTATTATAAATATATTTGTGGTGTGTTTTGTATGATACACTTTCTAATATTATGAATGCGAATGTAAATGTAAAGTATGTAATGTTACGATATATTTTCTGAACCGCTAAATTGATTTTGAAGATTTTGATAGTAGAATGGATAAAATTAAATAAAAAAAATATTAATATTATTTATTATATTATCATTTTAAATTATTAATTATTTCTTAATATTTTTTACCATTTTTAAAACATTATTATTATGGTTTGATTTATTATTAAAGAAATAGCACTAAACCTGATCTTTTATTTTATTAACTTTATTATTTAAAAAGTACTCACGTTTTTCTGATATTCCAATTAAAGATATTTTTTTAAAGTACTTATAATTAATACAAGAAAATTTCATATATAATATTTAATATTCAAATGGAATAAACAAACTTTATTCAGTTGGTAGACAAATTTAAAATTACATATTTATACTTTATTCGTATATTTTTCCTTTAATAACTTATTGAACATAAAATTTACTTATGATACATATTTATTTACATAACTTATCGACAGTTCAACACGCAATTGATACCTACCCATCCCTATTTGTCACACACACATCTATATAGTATCTATAGCTCATCTGCCTACGATGCGCAATAAGCAATTTGTGCAATACACTCGCTCTATACTATTGTATATACTCTAAGACTAGAATATTATACCGATTACGTTAGTGTTTCGAAGGGTTTAAAGCTAACTTGACTTTTTTAACGATTTTGATACCTATTCACAATACTAAGAAACCGAAATGTACTTACTGGCTCGTTAACCAGCGAGTCATCAAGAGGAGGTCCGGTGTAAGGGCAGTGCAAGTAAATGGCGATCAGGATGAGGTTTGTGTCCGGAACTTTGGTCGCTACGAAGGGCCACTGGCACGGTTTCGCTGGACGATTTAGTGCTTCCATTGCTTTTTTGTTTCGCTGTTTAAAATAATTATAAAATGTTACATTTAGCTTGTAAACTTACGTATGCACTTAAAGTATGTACAAAATGTCATATCTATAATTTAAAAAAATGCGTAGAACTATGAAATGAAAAACATGTCATGAACATACCGAAACCATTCCACTGAAAAAATAATACGCTACGTTGCAGTTGGATCATAAACGTACGTTAACGTTTCAAAAACATAAAATAAACTATTATTTTGAAATACCTGTAGTTCATAAATCGGTCTGGAGCGGTCACAAGTGGCAACTCTTGTGCGGTTAATAACCACGCGCTCGTCGTACAACCGCTCGTATTTCTCCCGCTCGAAGTCGCGCTGCAACCGCTTGCGGCGCTTCTCCCGCTCCAGATTTGTGTCTCTGATCGCCATTGTGCCTTTTACCGTAATAATCATACTGTCATTTATAAATATGATACTTACAATAATTTAATGTACAATTAATGCTCCGGTGGGTTATGGTTATATGAAAAATTTGCTACCTACACGAAGTTTAACATTAAAAAATAGCAGAATTTTTTATAAAAACAAACAATTTTAATCTGAAAATAAGTATCAGTTACTTACCGGTTGTTAATAGGCTCATAACAGTTATTAGATTCTGTGAAGCATACACAATGATCTTAATAGAACTCCAAAGAGACATAATAATTGATGGCAGTCTCTGAAACAATTTTATTACTACGATTTATTATTATTTACATGGGTATTAAGCAAACTTAAGCATTTAAGAACCTAGAGGAAATGCAAAAGGTATTTTTTTGTGATTTTTCTAAAGCTTTCGAGTGTGTCGTACAATAATTAATTTATTTATTATTAATTAATTAATAATTATTTTTAAATTTAAATTTCTATGAAATTGAGAATGATGTTCAAAATTCAGATCTTGAGCATCATGTGACATGTACTTTTTAGTAATCTAACCGAATTACCTTCAAACATCGCTAGGCGAAAGCAGTTTTGTAAATGGGTGTCCCCCTATGATATGTAGGTACAGAATATGTTCATAAATACTTTAGAGATATTTAAATTATATATAATTTGTTCAGTACTCACAGGAGCAGCTGCTTTCAGTTTTTCATCCTTCGGCGGGAAACAAACTCCCTGATAATCATGAACCCAACGTACTTTAAACACGCTTTCATTCAACAGAGCCCTCATTACCCCCGGGTGTTCAGTAGCGAGGTGCTTGTGTCTATCATTAGTTGCAGTTTGGTCAGAAACGATCCAGCCAGCGTCATCTATGAGAACGCATCTCCAGTTTGAGTGATCACATTGCGGCTCGCATTGAGATTTATCTTCGTGATTACACTGGATAAATGAGGAAAGGCTGATTTTAAAGTTTAATCATTAGATTAAAAATAGAAAACTAATAAATTGTTATTGAGTTCAAATATATAGATACCAATTAAAAGCAGAAGCACCGTATAGTTAGTTGTGCGTCATTTGTAAATTATGTTTTTAAATAATAAATTATAAATAATAATTCATACGTGTGCGTTTGTAATGGATTCCAGAACATCGTCGAGATGTTTTGGGTGGAAGTGATAGCCGGCCACTCCGATGATACCATGTTTTGTTGGGTGAGCCACAGTGCGGGCTGCTGTCAGCCACTGCCAATGTGGACCTAACTGTATTATAAACAAAAAAAATATTTTTATTGGGTCTTTACCATAAAGTGAGATATTCATTTTATTCAGAGGTTAATAATCGATTAATTATTTTACTAGCAGCTTTAAAGTCTTTGTTAAAGTAATATGGTATAAATGTTTTGATTGATATAAATGAACTCAAATGATCAACAACAAAAAGTACCTATAGGAGCTACTATAGCCTTTGCGTATGTGTTTTAAGCGATGGCTATAAGCCGCGTGACACCCAAAATCGATAAACCTAACTAGTTCAAACTATACTACTAAGAGCTATACTAAGACTCACAGGCACCACTTCCACATCAGTGTTCCTCTTCCTCCCCACGAGCGGTACAGGCGCGTGCACCACGAGCGTGTCGGACGCTGCAGACGCGCGGCGAAACCACGCTTCGAGTGGGCCGCGCGCCCACACCGCTCCCTCCATGGGGACTGCGTGTGAACTCGCCGCGTGATACACGTGCCAGCGGGTTAATCCGCTCTCTATGTTAAATAGGTTTCTAGTATATGAATCAATTACCAATGGCAGTTAGAGCATAAAACAAATAATATAGAGAACATAAAACAAATTGTTCTCACATCTCGTTACGGTAAGACTTCATGAATGGTTGGTTTCACGAAGAAATTATGAAACATGAGTGAATCAGTTAAAGTATAATATAAGGAGGCCATACAGGGTGGTAATACTGGTAATAACATAGACATGGCATGGATTTGAAGAAAATGTAGGATAATTGATTTTATGAGTTGATTTTTTTATAATAATTAATTTATTGAACAAACTTTAAAGCGTGAATAAAATCTAGAGCATGACATAGATAATAACTGCGTCATATCCTGGAGATTTGAAAAATAAATTAAAATCAATTACGTTAGATATAATGAGTGACTTCAAATCTTATCATGAAATAAATCTTGTTCTGAATATATTTTTCGTGTTATAAATCATCTTTATCACGTTAATAACGTAATGAATTTATTTTTAAAACAGAGCCGACAAACAATTCATCATCTTTTTATCTGGAGAGTATATTTAAATTTTCTCATTGCACATATTACATAACTAAAATTAAGTGTTAAATATTAAATAAATCAATAAAATTATTTTATTACCCGGGAAAGTAAAAGTACCCACGAATTAAAATATCTGCGACTCTATAGCTGCTTAAACCAAAAACCAAACGAAAGTGCCGAATATTCTTAACATCTAAAGTAATATTTTTAAATACCTAAAGTACTATCACAGTCTACAGAATACAGATATGTAAATAATAATATAATACTGGTACTTTGAATAGGTACTTCTTTAACAGATTTTTCCTCTTTTTCTTATTTATTTAAATTAACTCATTGAAAAATGTAAATGCTCATTTTTATATACATTTTGATCTATATTAACAAATGAGACGATATGCTTCCTATTATTCTAGAATACCTGTAGCAAGAAAGGTGGTTATAGAACCAAGAAGGCACGTAGAGCAGTCCTGCTCTCGGCCCTCATGTTCGAGCGCCCAGCGCCGTGTGATGATCGCTTCGTGGCTCAATCGGGCCATTAGATCTTCATTACCTTTAGATAATAAAAAAATATAAATGTCATTTATTTTTCTTTGTGATGAATTTCCCTTCTTGGGTTTTTTAAATAGATACTTTGCAAAAAGTTGTGCAATGAAAATTGGACAGAAAATTGTGTGTTAGGTCAAAAAATAGCCGATATACGATAATTAAATTTAATCGATGTTTAAGTCAAAACATTGGTCGTTATTTCTTATATCTGGTGTTTTTAAAATTAAATTCTTCTTCTTTGGTGTCTCAAAAAGTTCTTAGTTACGCAATTGAAAATTGAAATTAAAAACCACACAATTGATAGGTATCAGGTAACTTACAATGGTAGGTCTTTTCAAACAAAGTGGGCGGTATCGGAGAAAACAAATGCTTCAACTTTTGCATAGCGAAGTTCGGTTCATCTCTGCGCCGGCGCAGAAAGTGCAACACTTCCAACTCACGAGAATCAAAGTGAGGCTCTATGTGTCTGCAATATAACCTGTAAAAAACAAGATTCTTTACTTAGTTAAAATTCCTTTACTTCTATAAAAATATTTAAACCTAGATTATTCAAAATAAAACCTTTTCATAGCAGGTAATGTAAGCATATATTAACTATGTACCATTTTATTTTGTACTATTTCTCAATAAATTTAAAACTGGTAAGTATCTAAGTGAAGAAAATGCTCTCATTAGTGATGATGTACGTATATAAGTTGAATTTATGAATGTTAGAGTTATGCAAGCTACATTCGCGTAGATTAATATCTTACCAGTCAGGATGTACCGAAAAATCGGTACCAGACAGTGCTTTCACAGCGTCTTCTCCCAACTTCTGTGTCAGCTCTCCAGCCGGCGCCGCGTGATACAAGTTGTATGTCGGCAACGATACAATAAGTGTGTAATGGTCGTGAATCCTTCGCCAATGATAATCTCTCATCTCTAACATTACCCGCATTCCGTTATCATAAATACTTTTAGCATACATTGACCTAAAGCCTTGAGGTTCATCGATCACTAATGCTTTGCGGAACTGAAAAAATATTATATAAGTGAGAGATTTGCGTTTTTTATTGTTTTTTATTATCAAACTTTAATTGTTATAAAATACTTAAATTAGATAGGTATTGAAATAGCATTTTCGGAATTGTGAAATCTTGGACATCTCGATTTTCATGAAGCTTGAATATAGATATTAGGTATTTGAAGTGTTATGAACTCTATGTTCACGACTTATGCATTGTAACATAAGTATACGTAGATGTTGCGTAGATTTCAAACTTAATAGTAAAATATATACTTAATTAAGATATTAGTTTTAAAATAATTTTAAAGTCTAATGCCTCCTCCACACTACTCGCGAAGTTCCTCGGCGAAGTACTCGGCCGAAGTTGACTGAAGTCCGCGGTGCTACACTACACACTCGTTCAACTTCGCGAGGAATGCATACGTTCATATTCAGAACGTACTTCAGGTAACTTCGTGCCCTTTGACTCGGGCGCAAAAACCGACAACAAACGGAAGTCGACCGAGGCGGGGTAAAGTTGGACGAAGTAAGCCGAACTGCCCCTCTACACTATTCTATTCGTCTAACCTCGTTCAACTTCGCGAGTAGTGTGGAGGAGGTGTAACGTTGGTTTAATTATCCGTACTAATATTATAAATGCGAAAGTGACTCTGTCTGTCTGTCTGTTACTCAATCACGCCTAAACTACTGAACCAATTTGCATGAAATTTGGTATGGAGATATTTTGATACCCGAGAAAGGACATAGGCTACCTTTTATTGCGAAATATGTACCGCAGGCGAAGCCGGGGCGGACCGATAGTAATTTAGTTTTTGGAAACTTACATCAAGCCATTCCTGTGGATAATGCCTAGCATAGTGGTCGACAGCTGGTTGCTCAACATCTAAGAAGTCTACAGTTCTATATCCAGGCCTTAGAATATCGCCATCGAACTGTAATTTTAGTAGATAAAATAGTCTTATCATGTACTTACCTATTATTTGATAAATCTATATTACAAAACTGAAGAGTTTGTTTTTTTGTTTGAACGCGCTAATCTCGGGAACTACTGGTCCGATTTGAAAAATTCTTTCGGCTCATTTATCTAGGAAGGCTATAATGAAGAATAGGAAGGCTATAATGAAGAAGGCTAATAGACTAATCAACAGTGGAGCCACGGGGGTGAAACCGCGCGGAGTAGCTAGTTAATAATAAAATGAGTAGCCTGTATAAAATTGAAATACGTGGCAAAGAAATAGCATTATTTTTTTGTACAGAGTTTAAGGACTATTCGAACGTATTTTATAAAAAATTATATATCTGAGCTTCTGAAAAAAGGAACATATTTTAATTTTTAATTGATGCTTTTAACAGAAAATATGTAATTAGGAAATTCAAGTGGTAAGTATAATACCCAAGTGTCTAAATATGTGGGTTAATTTTATTAATAGCTGAACGATACTGATTTTTAGGAATTTATAAGATATGTTAATGACATTTAAATTGTATCCGGACCACTTTCAAAGAAATTCGCGAAAAAAACATTCCATATCTCAACTCTTTTCGATATCTTTAGATCAAAATATAACGCAACTACGATGTAATATTTAACGATTATTATCGACTTAATAATAAGGTTTCATATTATATTGTCTTTTACGTGACGCATGTCTAAAATTAATAAACGTTTTGATTTGATTTGACTTGACCAAGGACTTGACCCACACTTGACCCGAAAATAAAAACCAGTTTGAGCTTTTCATTAAAAATAGTCACAAAAAGTAAAAAAAAAGTAAAAATCCACTATATACCTATCCATGTAGTACTTATACATATTATAAAAAAATAATTGAATATAATACTTACTACTGGTTTCGTATTATTATGTAGAACAACGTTACCGCGGTGATCCAAGAGGCAGAGGGAGCCACCTGCGCCTAACTATGCAACCAAGCAACATAAGTTATATACCTAGCAAGGTGCAAGGAAGAAGTTATTATTATTTATTTATTGTTTATTTATTATTAATATACATTTATTGTGGGTTTACATAATATGGAAAATTAAATAGAACAGTACAATATTATAATGTTGTATGTAGATCTATAAGTGTCGATGAATAGTAAAATTATTCAGTCTTTATTTCGAGTAAGATTACTTTATCCATTCGGGTAGGTACAGGGTACCTACAGCTGACATAAAGTCTGGACAAAGCAGTCAAGAATATCTTTCAGTGAAACATAAACAGGGGCATCGGCGTCATACATAGTAATTCACATAACAACAGACTTACCAAATAATAAGGCAATATAAGTTTTAAATGGTCCAGTGGAATATCGACACCAGCGACACCTAGCAGTCTATTTACAGGATACTGAAAAGAGATAGAAGAGATAGAAGATGGGTAGGTAATTGAAATGATGGAATAGTAAGAAAAATGAAATCTTCTTTATAATTGATCTTGACTTCACGGATTAAAAAAAGATCGATTCTATGATGCTATATGTAAAACATAATTAACTAAAATTAAAGGAAATGTGTGTTGTTATTATTAAGATAATAATGTTTTGTTGATTCATAGGAGCATAAATAAAATAGTAATCATTCAACTATGTTATCTTGATAGCTTCTATGTATCTAGAGTATTTACGAACATAATTAATCAATTAACTATATTTTGAATGTCCATATTACTGTACAAGTAGACAATAGTGTCAAGTGTTCGGTGAATGTTCAAAGCAATAATTGTTTGTGGAATTTTATTAATCATACAAACCGTTCGTGTAGAGTTCCTTTGCTTTTCCTGTAATCAAAAACGATAAAAATCAGTGAGACATTTATCAGATTTACGACTTAATTTAAATTAAAAATATACGTGTTGTGAACTGCTATCGTTGCAAGATATGTATCGTAATTGTATCAGTTAAATTTTTCCACATAATTATGATTTTAATTAATATTCCTTGGAAAACGTATTCGATTAAATTTTTTCCGTCAATTAGAAAAATGCTCTTATTTATTCGAAAACATATTACCTACTTTATAATAAAAACATATTTTCTCACCTCATCTAACATGACTGTGATGTTCTGAAATAAAAAAAAAATTAAATTACATTAAATAAAAATTGGCAGAATATTATATTCACTTACTTAGTTACACATTAGTGTAAAAATAATCTAGTGGTAAAGTTGGTACCTCAGATTTTGTACTCTCGAAAACAGGCACAGCGACGCTCACTTGTAATCTATAGTTCATGTCTTCTCCTTCGTAGTATTGACCTTTTTTGTCCTAGAATTCATTAATTTTTAATTGTTATAGGAGATTAGAGATTAGAGGGAAAACAAAAAATATTTCTATGAATACAATCAAGCACAAAATATATTTTTTTGTTTGATTTAGGTATACTAGGTAAGGTCATGTTGAGTACATTGTTTCTTCTTTCGAAATTCAGAGTTACCTCTTTGTACTCACTAATTTGTACATATGCGCTTCATTGTTGCTAACGTCTTTCAAGAATTTGTCTTTGTTCCTTCTCAATTGTTTGTACCGATATACTTGTTCTGCGCTTTCTTTTTGCTCCCAATGAAATTCTCCACGTCTTGGGTCCTAAAATAATTCGTCACATATTAAACGGTTGGATATGGCTTCATATTATTTTCATTATAGTTTTTATATTCATTATAGTTTTTCGACATTTGCAATAGCTCAAATTCTTCCTACATCATATGCCATAGAAATAAACAAACTAAACATAAACGTAAATATAAACATAGTGAGTTCTTTTACGTACATTACAACTGACTCTCGATATTAGTTATCACAAATTCACGATGACGCATTGTCACCAAAATCGATTACCGTTAGTTATATATAGTGGTTCGCACCTGTTGAAATCAAAATCTATACATTTCCGACAAGCTTAGTTTCCTTTGAGCTGATGTTCCACAACAGAAACATGCTGATAAAGAACGGGAAATTACCTCAATATGTGCGTATACATCGCTATACACCCTTAGGCGCTTCTTTCGCTGCGCCACAAGCGGCCGTTCCAGCACCCGTAGGATCTTGATCACCTGCTCTGTGACGTCAGAGTGTGTGATGAATTCCGCGAAGTAACCATCACGCTCACAGCTCACTGCGTCACCGTATAGACGTGTGTAGTCACGTAAGCCGTTTAAATCGTGGAGCCACATCACAAATAGCCTATAGAAAAGTTTTCTTTAATATAAAAGACTCTTTTATATAAAAGACTCTCTCTTTAATCAATTTAAAATAATTTTATGAGAGCGACAGATAAATCAGAATAATAGAATGGATATAAAATTACGACTCTACATTAATCATGTCTCAAACCTAAATTCGCATCGCCATTTGCCATTGACCTAAAAAGCTCATGATTTTTGAATGTTTGTGTAACTATTGGCTAAGTTTCCATTTATCATACCTTATTTTACCTTCAGGATCGAGTTGTCGCATTAAAGTAGTGTAATTATAATAGAGACTGTCGGTGACTAGCACAATAGCTTGCTGGCAAGCCTGTGGGCGGTTCAAATGTTTCTGTTTCTTTAACAACTGTACAGCGTATGCTAGTGCATCTCCTATTAATGATTCGTTTACCATTTTCTGTAACTTAAGTGCTGACATCATAGCCGCTGAGTTCACGTGATTTGCCTTAAAATATTATAAAACAAATTGTTTTGTGAAATATGTGTTAATATTAGTAATATGTAGTAGGTAATTATAGTTCAATTGGTTTTCGTAGTTTTATTATTTAAAATAATACTTACTGGGACAAGCTTCTCGTTAAAACAGCTTATAGGCGATTCAACAACTAAATGAAATCGTAATACGTTTACTTGATCATCATCTGTGAGTGCATTTAGTAGAGTGGATGTGAAAATCTCCGCTGTAATGAAAGATCGATCAAAATATAACAAGGAAAAAAAATTAGGAAATTCCTTTTTCAGACGAATAATTAGATCTCTATAACAGCTCTATTTATAGCTCATTATATATTAAAAAGTTATTTTAATGAATATATTTTTTCCATATGAATATTGATCTCACCAATGACTTGATTAGAAGAATTATCCATAGAACCCGAAGCATCAAGTAGAATGAGCACATCCCGTGGCGCCCCGCTAGCGCTCACATACCACGGCCGCAATCGGCAATCATACACGTCTTCAGCTTCCACATTTAGGTTGTATAGACTCTGCCAGAGAGCAGCTTTGAGACGAAATAGATGAAAAATAATCTAAAGATCAGACTGAAAGAATTGCAGCTCATAAAGAGATATAGTGCCATAAGTAAAACGTATACGAGGCTCTACTTTTCCTAGAAATACAAGATGTATGTAAAATACAATAATTTGTCTTCTTTAAGCTGTCTCGTGTATTAGTTGTTTTTCACGTAGAACTAAAACGGGAATAGCTTTCTTGAGTAGGTCTTGGTTCGTGAGCCACAGGCATATTGTTTACTCTCGCACTTTGTTTTCAAAAGTAATATCGGGAAAAGTTATTATCAATTTAAGTATATAGTCGGGTTGGAAAAAATTGTCATGTCATAAGCTGATTCGTAAAGCTCTATAAACCTATTTTATATTATCGTAATCTTACCCGGATAATGTCTAAGGAATCCTTTAGCACTGCACATGTACTGGAAATCGAGGGTAGCGTCTTGAGCGTAGTTTTCACGAAAGGTGGGTAGTAGACCTTCAGACCAATAAAGATGTTGCTGGACACGAGGGTCTGACAAATAATCGCATGTATCATTATCGATTGACTACATATTAAACATTTTTTTTAAATAGAGTTGTTCAAATATATGGAAGCTTGGTTAATTGCTTCAATTTTCGAACAGAAAATAAGCAATGAATTAGTCGTTATATTTTTTCACATTGCTAAATAGGTAGTTAGTATCTAGGATTATAAATAAATAAATGTGTCTATTTGTTTTTTTTTTTTAATAATAAATTTTAACATGATATTTTCAAGAAAAATTTTTATATATTTACCGCAAGCAAATACTTCAGCGACGACATGCACACTGCTCGTCTCCAAGGAAACCCGGGCGTTGAAATGGGAACTGCTATGTAGCTTCACTTTATTCAGGCTTTTACATGATGTCGACATCTCCCACATGCTTTCAGTGGGCTCAGCTTTTTTTAAAACATCTAAATCCTACAAATTCTGGTTTCTTAATACTCTTATATAACAAAATTAGTACCGACCTATCTAATTAACTTATATTATCTTCACTTAAAATATACCTACACGTATTACAATGTGCATATTCTAAGTTGTTTTTAATATTACTTTTTCTAAGGTTTTATGTGACTTTGAATGATAAGTGTTATCATTTTAATTGTCTGCACAATAATTTCGTATAAGGTTGAAAAATGAAAATATAGACAATAGGAAATGATTGAACCTGTAAGTCTGAGTAAGTTCCGTAATAAATTGAACTAATTATTCTAGAATTAACGATCGTTAATGAAGGCGCCAAGTAGGCGCTTGATTTCAACAACCAACATCAAAGTGAAGATCGAATCGATAGATATAATGGTTAACATAGCGCCGTTAATTGAACCTTAGTTAACTGCAAAACAAATACATATAAATAATTATTATAGAATGTAGGTGACTATTTATTTTGTATCAATATTAATTGATATTATTTAATGTATATAAAGTATATTAAAAGTCAACGAAAGATTTCAGATGTACATCTATTTTTAATGTCTGAATTAACTCACCACACTGTGATCAAAAGTGTAATTTAAAGGTGGTTGTATTTTATTTTCTAGATTATACGTCGATAATTCCTCAGCCCGTCTCATTATAGCTTCAGCGGCTTTAACTCTTCTATCTAAAAGGTCCTCTAAAGCATTCGCAGCTTTCTCTAATATATCGGTTCCATTTCGTAGTTCAATTTTTGTATCAGAGAACCCCTTTGATAAAACGTCTCTACGAACAACTTTTCTTTCTACTTCATAAAGGCGCTCGTGTATTTCGTATGCCCATTTTTTGATCCTTAAAAAAACATGTTCGTTTGATAATCAAAAACTAAATAATATCCAATAAATTGTGGAAAGAAATCATAAACACAAGTTATAGGTAGTTTTTAAAATAATGTAAACTGTAATGTACTATCCTAATTTTGGTTCATATTGAAATGAAAAGATTTTCATCACAATAAAAGTTAATTACAAGTAAAACAAGTCTACAACTTACTGTTCACGGCTAATTATTCTTGGCATGTTTGTCGGTTTTTTTGACATCGTATCCTTAACTTTAATATTGGTCACATTATTTATTTTCAGTGAAATATTTTTGGCTTTGCTTTTGTTTAGCAATATGTAACTTTGATGCTCCTCCAGCGACTTTCTAATACCGTCGACATTGTTTTTATTCACACCTTTTGCTTCGATAAATGTAACTAGATATAATAGAAGAAGGAATAGGTTTAACTTCATGTTTATTATTGTTATTATTGTTGTTTTGTTTATGATGGAGTTCTGTAGTTTGTGTTAACAGCGCGGTAGGTAGGAGCGAACTGCGCGCAGCCTCTCATAATCACATCTGAAGATTGGCTCCCGCCCGTCTGGCGTCAAGTCGCCTCCTACCGCTTATGAGCTTTTAAGGGATGTTTTTCTCGTAAATTGTAGCAATGTTGCTTGCAAATTGCTGTTAAAAGGCCGTTCAATGATACTAAAGCAACTTTATTGTTCGTTATATTTTTTGTATATCTGCTATTTTATTTAATTTCATTGTTTACTTTATTGTGTCTATACTCTGCGATATTCCAGTAGCTAAACGGAATATTAAGGTCAGTATTTAAAAGTACTTGTAAATTATAACTTGCAGTGCACCCATAAATAAAAGCTTCACTTTATTTATTTCTTCTCTTCTTGCTTTCCGCCTGCGGCTTCGCCCGATTTGTCTAATACATACAAAACGTTCCCCGAAAATCACTGTATTAAAAACGAACCGCATCAAAATCTGTTAAGCAGTTTAAAATATTCAAGTATACAGAGACATGGACAATGAAAGCGACTTTGTTTTATACTAAGCATGTAGCGATAATTATTTTAACAAACGGTGTGTCTTCTCTAATTCTTTATGCTGCTAACTGAGAATGCAAAGTGATAGGGGAAGTAAATAATAAAGTAAGTAATTTCAATATTAAAGCACATAACACAAATTGTATAAAAATAATCATATTTGAAGAAGTAAAATAATAGTTACTCTTTTAAAGTATTAGATCTCTCGAGTGGGTACTACTCGTATAATAATAACTTAATTAGATATTCCTGTTAGTCAACATAAGTAAGCACTTAATTTTGAAGAGCTTCTTCGATAAAGTTTGGTATAAAACATCCCTAATTGTATTGTTGGTATCATACAATCGAAAGGACTAAAAGATGAAAGGTATGTACCAATATAAAAAACGCAATAATTTATTTTATGAGTCTGAAATTTTATTTTAACATTTCTAATCTGTATAGAGTAATAAGGTAATAAGCTATTTATTTATATTGAGTTCCGTAAAAATAACTTCCAGTCCATCTGTGAATTTATTTAATTTTATAACTCTAGGCTCTACAGTATAGACTCTACGTAATAACATAGGTCTATTATAATCTGTATTCATACGAAATTCATACAAAGCAAGAAAGAAAAGGTGGGGTGGGTAAAATAATACGAATTCGGTAACCTATTATTATTGTTGAGATCAGAAATTAAAAGCTGTATGTACAGACTACAACTGAAGATAAATATTTATATTGAAGGAAAACATGTTATAGGCGCGTTGAGAGTAAAATTTCAAATCATGGAGTAAGGCGACGATTTTGGTATCTTTGAATCTTGCCAAAGAATTGTGCCACTTCTGATACGTGTGCTCGGCCAACATGCTCTTTTTTATTTAATTTCTTTAATCAATTTTGTTAAATTAGCTGTTGCGGGATTAGTAATGCTGGCAGTGGTTGCTGCGGCAGCGTGCGAGTGTCCACTAGACGGTACAGAGCTGTACCTTCGCCATGAAGACTGCGACAAGTTCTACCAGTGTACCCATGGCCAAAAGGTTGAAAGAAATTGCCCAGATTATCTCCGATTCAACGAAGAGCTGTCGCTGTGCGATTGGCCACGCAATGTAGATTGCGCTGGTAGAAGGATACCAGTTAGAACCACTCCCGTAGATTGATTGATTCGTCCCGGCTCCACAACTACCTTTATCATGTAATAATAAATTTTATAATGCATTCATGAGTGTGTTTTATTTTAACCATCATCAGATAGGGAATATTATGACTGTCAGTAAAGAGTATACTGTCAGTAAATAATCATTGATTAAAAGATTATTTTAAGACTAGTGAAATAACTATTTACTAAGTTTGCCAATTTTCAACAATAATGTGTTTGCATATTTTGCATAATTAGTAACTACGAACTAAACTTTACGAACGCTTCTAAAGAACAGAACGTCCGCGTCATACCGTAGAGATTCTTATTCAATTTTAATTTTAAGAAAAATCGTTGGTAAATAAGTAAATGCTGACAACTCCGATTAATTATTATTAATATTTTGCCAATTTTAGTCGAAAATTGTAGTTTTCTGACAAGAATGAAGATCCTTATTATCCAATGTAGGCCAATGCATAAAATTGCCAATGTACTTAATTTTATTCGTAACTATAAAAAGTATGTGAATGCAAGGCTGCTGAAGATGCATATTATGCCTTAATCAGTCTTTAAAAAAAAACTTAAAAAAAACATTATTAAAACTTTTTTGTACACATACAGTAAAAATCTTACAAAATAACAATGCAATTTGTCTTTCTTAATGCCTTATACATAGTTATATATTATAAAACGTCTTTTTTAATGATTTATACAGAAAAATTTCTTTTTTGGAGATTACATTAAAACAGTTTTTTTTTAACAATTATATATTTTCATTCGTGGATATTGCTTTTGTAATCTACATAATATTTATTATGAGTCTTGAAACCACAACTAGCAAAAAAAAGTCTTGCATTCATAAGCCACAATTAAAGGCATCCTATGAATTTGAAAACAGTTAAATTATTGTTCAATATGAATAAACACTTTTTAAAGAGTAATCATCGTGATTCTTTATGATTCTTTTCGAATCAGCGAAACAAATGCAACGGGCCAAATCAGTGGTAAGGTTAGGTGGTTAATAAAAAAAGGCTGAAAAAAAATATTCGAGAGAATATTATGCACGGAAATTGTCGCTAAGGAATTAAAAATGAAAATCGAAATATATTATGTAAATTTATTTAAAAATATGAAGAGATAAACATACAAATATGCCTTTATTTTAATATGTAATGTTATTAAATACTAAAAATGAAAATTATCAATATAAAGCTTATAATTAAGTACATATACATTAAAGAGCGTTGTTGGTATGAGCTAAAGTTTTTATAAACTATAAATTGCCAACAACTACATTTGGATCGATATTTGTTCGAAATTTTTGTACAATAAGATTAATTTATAGAATTTATCAATGTAGTATTATTCTATCTCCACATTTCACGTTTTGCGGCCAGTCGCAGTATGTTTTGTGAGGATTGTATAAAAGTATTCCAGGACATTTCTGCGTGACTGGTACACCGTGATCGCATGTGTAGAATTGATTACAGATTTCGTGAGCAATCAAAACACCGGTTGAATCTTTTTTCGCGCAGATAGAGGGGGCTTCAGCGGGATTACAATTGCAGCTTCCATTGTCATTGTTGTCGTTTCCACCGTTGTCATTTCCACCGTTATTTCCATTGTCGTTGCAGTCTGGGATCACTCTGTCTCCACATTCTACGTTCTGGGGCCAGTCGCAATATTCTTTGTAAGGATTGTACAAAAGTGTTCCAGAGCAATTTTGCGCAACGGGCACTCCATGGGCGCATTTGTAGAATTGATTACAATTTTCATGAGCGACCAATACTCCGTCTGATCTGTCTTTACCGCATATAGAAGGAGCTTCACCTGGATTGCAATTGCAGCTTCCGTTATCATTATTATCGTCACCTCCATTATCGTTACCTCCGTTATCGTTTCCACCATCATTGTCATTGCCGTCGCAGTCAGGGATGACCCTGTCTCCACATTGTACGTTTTGCGGCCAGTCGCAATATTCTTTGTAAGGATTGTATAAAAGTGTTCCAGGGCAATTTTGCACAACGGACACTCCATGCGCACACTTGTAGAACTGGTTACAATTCTCATGCGCAATCAATACACCATCAGAACCGTCTTTAGCGCAGATAGATGGAGCTTCTCCGGGATTGCAATTACAGCTTCCATTACCATTATTGTCACTTCCACTGTTATCGTTACCTGCGTTATCATTGCCTCCGTTATCGTTTCCACCGTTGTCATTTCCACCATCGTTGTCATTGTCGTTTCCGTCTGGGATCACTCTGTCTCCACATTCTACATTTTCAGGCCAGTCGCAATATTCTTTATAAGGGTTATACAATGTGTTTCCGGGACATTTAAATACAACAGGCACACCATGATTGCATTTGTAGAATTTATTACAATTTTCATGAGCGACTAATACTCCATCCGATCCGTCTTTACCGCAGATAGAGGGGGCTTCACCTGGATTGCAATTACAGCTTCCGGGATCATTATTATCGTTTCCACCGTTATCATTTCCTCCGTTATCATTGCCTCCGTTGTCGTTTCCACCGTTGTCATTTCCTCCGTCGTTGTCATTGTCGTTTCCGTCTGGGATCACTCTGTCTCCACATTCTACATTTTCAGGCCAGTCGCAATATTCTTTATAAGGATTATACAATGTGTTTCCGGGACATTTCATTACAACAGTCACACCATGATTGCATTTGTAGAATTTATTACAATTTTCATGAGCGACTAATACTCCATCCGATCCGTCTTTACCGCAGATAGAGGGAGCTTCACCTGGATTGCAATTGCAGCTTCCGGGATCATTATTATCGTTTCCGCCGTTATCGTTTCCTCCGTTGTCATTGCCTCCGTTGTCGTTTCCTCCGTTGTCATTTCCTCCATCGTTGTCATTGTCGTTTCCGTCTGGGATAACTCTGTCCCCACATTCTACATTTTCAGGCCAGTCGCAATATTCTTTGTATGGATTGTACAAAAGTTTTCCAGGGCAATTTTGAACAACGGGCACTCCATGCGCACACTTGTAGAACTGGTTACAATTCTCATGTGCAATCAATACACCATCAGAACCGTCTTTAGCACAGATAGAGGGAGCTTCACCTGGATTACAATTGCAGCTTCCATTACCATTATTATCGTTTCCGCCATTATCGTTACCTCCGTTATCATTGCCTCCGTTATCGTTTCCACCGTTGTCATTTCCACCATCGTTGTCATTGCCGTCGCAGTCAGGGATCACTCTGTCCCCACATTCTACATTTTCAGGCCAGTCGCAATATTCTTTGTAAGGATTGTACAAAAGTTTTCCAGGGCAATTTTGAACAACGGGCACTCCATGCGCACATTTGTAAAACTGGTTACAATTCTCATGCGCAATCAAAACGCCATCAGAACCATCTTTAGCACAGATAGAGGGAGCTTCACCTGGATTACAATTGCAGCTTCCATTACCATTATTGTCATTTCCGCCATTATCGTTACCTCCGTTATCATTGCCTCCGTTGTCGTTGCCTCCGTTGTCATTTCCTCCATCGTTGTCATTATCGTTTCCGTCTGGGATAACTCTGTCCCCACATTCTACATTTTCAGGCCAGTCGCAATATTCTTTGTATGGATTGTACAAAAGTTTTCCAGGGCAATTTTGAACAACGGGCACTCCGTACGCACACTTGTAGAACTGGTTACAATTCTCATGTGCAATCAATACACCATCAGAACCGTCTTTAGCACAGATAGAGGGGGCTTCACCTGGATTGCAATTACAACTTCCATTACCATTATTGTCGTTTCCGCCATTATCGTTACCTCCGTTATCATTGCCACCGTTATCGTTTCCACCGTTGTCATTTCCACCATCGTTGTCATTGCCGTCGCAGTCAGGGATCACTCTGTCCCCACATTCTACATTTTCAGGCCAGTCGCAATATTCTTTGTAAGGATTGTACAAAAGTTTTCCAGGGCAATTTTGAACAACGGGCACTCCATGCGCACATTTGTAAAACTGGTTACAATTCTCATGCGCAATCAAAACGCCATCAGAACCATCTTTAGCACAGATAGAGGGAGCTTCACCTGGATTACAATTGCAGCTTCCATTACCATTATTGTCATTTCCGCCATTATCGTTACCTCCGTTATCATTGCCTCCGTTGTCGTTGCCTCCGTTGTCATTTCCTCCATCGTTGTCATTATCGTTTCCGTCTGGGATAACTCTGTCCCCACATTCTACATTTTCAGGCCAGTCGCAATATTCTTTGTATGGATTGTACAAAAGTTTTCCAGGGCAATTTTGAACAACGGGCACTCCGTACGCACACTTGTAGAACTGGTTACAATTCTCATGTGCAATCAATACACCATCAGAACCGTCTTTACCGCAGATAGATGGAGCTTCACCTGGATTGCAGTTACAGCTTCCATTTCCATCATTGCCATTTCCTCCGTTGTCGTTTCCGCCGTTATCATTTCCACCATCATTTCCACTGTCTTCTGGTTCAGGAATATGCCTATCGCCACAATCAACATTACTCTGATAGTCGCACTCTTGTTTCTCTACACTGAAGTGGAGATCGTGTGCACACTTATGTTCCACTAGTTCCCCATGGAAGCATTGGTAGAACATATTACAATTTGAATGGGGGTATAGCTGCTCAATTCTGTAGTCCGCGGGACAGCCATTCTCGTTAAGCTGTATATTTTTTCCCAAGACCGACGAAATCGCGCACGCCACTATTATGGCTGCGACTGAAATAAAAAAAAAACTCGATAAGCAATTTGAATTATATGTCCAAACTTTGGGCAATTTAATCGAAATAAAAAATAAAATATTTATTTATAATGTACTAAAAATTATAGTACAAAACACATTTAATTTATGTAAATGTTGGTTAAACGTAGTGGTATTTATCAACTATACAAAATAACTTTGTATAAAGCTATGTATTATTGAAAGCTTTACATAAAATATATCACTTCACCTTTATAATAATTTAATTTGACATTCATTGAATTTAAAGTTAATAGTTAAGATATTGTAAATTTATATTAATGAAAGTATTTTTTTCGACTTCAGGAAGAAATTTAATTTAATTTGATGATATAATTAAACACACTTTTAATCGTACCTTTCATGTTAAATATCGAACAATTCAAGCACTTAAAAGTCACAACGCACTCTCACTTGTTACTCAAAAACAAATTAATAATTAATTGAGGCATCTTGTATTTATAGAACCAGATAATCGGAACATTTGAAGTGACATCAACTTTTATCGTTACTTTTGCAATCAGAATTAAAATCGCTATTGATAACATTTTTAATCGTTTGATGATTGACAATAGATATAATTAATGCATATTGGAATGCATTTTTCAAAGTAATTAAAATAATTTTTTGAGTGCGATATATAATAGAAAATAGTATCATCATAATAAGCTTTTTTTCACAGCTTCTTTCAATGTGCGTACTTGGAATAATACCTACTTTTAGTTTAGTTAGTTAGACTATAAAATATAGAAAAACAAACGAATGAAAAAAATGTAATTTTTCTGGAATTGGTTACTGTATTCGATTATTTTGAATACACAATTTATAAATACATATCAATATCTCAATATGTTTTAACTGCACCTTGAGTCCTTGTTATAATAATATTGTTAAGAGTATTTAAATAAGTCCCTTGACAATTAATTTATGTGTATAATGTGATGGCCAAGGCTATGTTAGAAGATTGCTGGTATAAAGAAAGACCAGAGACCCTTCCTAATCGGTGTCAGCTTATATTTTTAGCTTGATATAATATGTTAATAAATGCAAGGCTGGTTTATCTAAATAGTTTTTAAACGGTTGTTTGATTTCGAATTTATTCGTTAGTATTTCCTTTTGTTATTGTAAAATTTTAATACCTATACGAATACATGATAAATATAAGGGTGCCAGCCCTGTCACGGAAATTTCTTTGGAAAATGCGCTTTGTAGTGTTTTTCTGAGAACGAACGATGTTGCAACTGTATCACTAGATAATAAGTTACAAACAAAAAAATACTTTTAAGATAATGATCAAATAGATTATCGATATATTCTTAGGAATATGCATACTTACGTTTTATTTATATGCACATTATTCATCAGATGTGATGTTGTGCAAACAATTGATTATTAGAGTGCAGGACACAGTTCAGGGTTGCGCTGTAAGCATGGCATTGTGAGTATAAATTGTTATTGTCATCAGATTTTCGATTTTCCATTCAAATAATTTTGTAATAGAAGTCTAGATCATGTATTTATAATATCCAAAACCCATTGAATCTATATATATAAAACTGAAAGGTGACTGATATAGTGATCTATCAACGCACAGCCCAAACCACTGGACGTATCGGGCTGAAATTTGGCATGCAGGTAGATGTCATAACGTAGGCGTCCCCTAAGAAAGGATTTTAGAAAATTCGTCCCCTAAAGGGGTAAAATAGGGGATAGAAGTTTGTATGAAACTTTTTATTCCTTGGATGTATTTGCATGAAATTGGGCATGTAGATAGATCTTATGACACGTAGGCGTCCGGTAAGAAAAGATTTTCGAAAATTCATACCCTAGCTTTGCCCTGCGGTTTCAGTCAGTAATCTATATATATAAAACTCAAAGGTGACTGATATAGTGATCTATCAACGCACAGCCTAAACCACTGGACGGATCGGGCTAAAATTTGGCATGAAGGTAGGTATCCCCTAAGAAAGGATCTGGATCAATTTTACCCCCAAGGGGATTAAATAAGGGATGAAAGTTTGTATGAAACTATGTCCATTTTATACCGATCGGGCTTAGACTTTGCATACATAAAGCTACTATGACGTAGGCATTCCCTAAGTAAGGATTTTGATAAATTCCACCTCTAAGGGGATATAATATGTGATGAAGGTTTTGTAGTTTTGTAGGCTCTAAGTTTTTACATACGCTAAAAAAAAGTACCAAAGCCGCAAAAAATATACCTAATTAATATTAATACTTCATAACGCGAGCGAAGCCGCGGGTAAAAGCTAGTTTATAAATAAAACAATCCCACTAATGTGATGATTATAAGTAAACATAAGTATTATATTTTATTACAAGCTGCGCCGTCCAAAAACAAGTATTTCACTAGCTCATTTAATATTCTGATACTTATATTCCTGTAAAGGTTTATCCAAATCCATCCAGGAGTTATTACGTGAAACAGTAACAAACATACCTACATCCATCCATTCATACTTAAAAATGTTTACTTATAATGTTTATAATATTAGTATGATTTCATAATTAATCGATTGAAACAAGTATTTTAAGTTGCAAGTAGTGTCTAATTGTAACTGTAAAAACTGTATATTTCACCAATAAAAATATACAACTAATAAAAAAACTCATGCGTGTAAAAAAAGCATGCTTCTGAGTTTTTCAAATTCAAATTCATGAAAGAAATATAAAATTATTATTTTATCGAAATAACTTTTTCAATTAATCAAAAATGAAAAAACTTTCAGAATTTATATCAATTTGAATTTTAAATTATAAAATTTGTTGTATAGAAACAGGAATGGATTTCTAGGTTCAAATAAGGCATTTAAAAACACCAAAGTATCTCATCGTTATGCGATTTATGGCCAATATGTTGATTCATAGATTTATGTAAAAAGCAGTCTTTAAAAATTAAAAATATTGAAAGCTCTCGATGTTCTGCTCATACTCAATAATTACCTTTTACTTTCTTACGCCTAAACTCTTATTGAATGCTTTTTAACCACTGCCTTTGTGAAATGTAAGTACCTATTGTAAGAAGAGAGTTACCTACGAATTGAACCAGAAATACATAATCGTTAAGTGTGTACAGGCGATTTTATTCCATAAATATTGTAGAATTTTGGATATTTCTCGTTTTATTAAAAACAATGGTTAAAGTACTTTCGATGTCAGTTTAAAGTTTTTTGATAGTAGTTAACGGAATAATCGCCTGTGCAGTGTGCACAGTTAACGATTTCACCCAGTATATTATATGCAAATTAAGTATATATTTTACAAATAATATTGGATATGGTCATGTCACGTTTTTCATGTTCATATATTATGTTTTATTATATAGTTTTCATTATTCATTTTTCGGCTTCCGAACCCCAAAAAGAAAATACGGAACCCTTACAGGTTCACTTTGTTATCCGTCTGTCTGTCACCACCCTTTTTATGGTACGCATGGAGTTATCAAGCTGAAATACAAATCGAATACTCAAGTCTACAATCCCTTGATGCTGCGCTGCGAAAAAAATCAAACTAGTAAGATTTCGCAATCAAAAAATACAGCCGTTTATGCTGCAAAATGCAAGTTATCGCAAAATTTCGACATTCGCAAAGGAATCAAAACCTACATTGTACTTCCCGTATACACAGAGCATACATTTTAGAGTTACAACATAATAAAAAGTAGGTTTGTTCGCGAGTCCGACTTGCACTTGGCCGGTTATTATTTTAATTAATGTGCGCATTTATTGTAATACTAGATTTCCACCCGCGGCTTTGCCCGCGTTTGCAAAGGAAAACCCGCATAGTTCCCGTTCCCGTGGGATTTCCGGGATAAAAACTATCCTATGTGTTAATCCAAGTTACCCTCTATATGTGTGCTAAATTTCATTGTAATCGGTTCAGTAGTTTTTACGTGAAAGAGTAACAAACATCCATACATCCTTACAAACTTTCGCCTTTATAATATATTGTAATGTAATTGTAATTGTAATTGTAATATGTAATATATTGTGTCTACAAAATGCATAGGTATATAAATTTTTTTGTTGTATGGCTTTTTTGTGAAATAAATTTTTATTTTTTACTTCTGGTTTTTTTACTTCTACCTATTAATTTTTCTAGTACATAAATAATCAGGATTTTTTTATAAGTTTGTTGAATTTTGAAATTTTCGATTTTACGCCCAGCAATCCTACATTGAACGTTCTATAACTCAAAAAGTATGGATATAAGAAAAAAGTTTCAAACAAAAATGCTTTATTTACTTACTGAACTGACACATTTCTAATTTATATCAGTGATAGAGATAGAATCTTACAATGCATTTACTCACCCCACAATTTCAAATTCTCATAGTGTGTAGAGCATTATTTCGTTGTTCTCAGTGCGTTCGAAAAAATTTTATAAGTATGCAATGTTCTAATACTGAACAATACTGAATACGAGTTTTCGTTTATACTAAAAGATCAAGAAAGAATGCTCTTGCTCTAGCTCTAGCTCCATGTTCGTTATGATGATTTCGCTGGTGTGGTGGTTTCTCAGCTTACAGTAATATGTATAATATGTTTCTATCCTCTAAATTTGGAGCTAGTTCCAACTCACAATATATATCTCGATAGCTTTCAGTCTACACTAATTACCTACTATAAAAGCGGTAGTAATAATAATAAAGAAATATTGTATATAGAATATAATTTTTGCTTATTAAAAGCTCAGTATCAGAATGAGTATATAAATATCATGTTATAATAATTGAGGTATTATTTCTGATTCTATAAATAAACAATAAACATATAATACTTATGTAGGTAGGTACCTATATAATGTTATTGATTATATTTCAAAAACTCATTTACTAATATTGTTTCGTATTAAATCTTATCTAAAAATATACGTTTTTATCACTTATACATATAATGTATAGGTGATAAAAACGTGTACGTGTATATATATGTAATATAATTTGCTACCGAAATGTTTGTAGGTATCTTGCGTATAGTTCTCGACAAAGTCGAAATCTATTTGATTTTATCAACAAAAACGGAGAATACAAGGTAATTTAAATGTACAATCTTTTTATTTGTTTCTTATCTCTATCGGTTTGTTCTTTGTTATGATAATATGATATACTTTTAGGAACTTGGCCATTATTGGAAGGTATTTTTTTGAAATCTGTAGCAGTAATCGAAATCCTTGGACAAGTCTATAGGTATAGATAGTAATTACTATTTTTTTTTTACTTTCTGACTTAGTACCTAGATGTTTTGTTTAAAATAATGACATGGTTGTTTAAAATAAATCAATTCACTTTCACATAATAATAAAAAACTTGTTAAAAACTTGAATATTGCTGGAATTAGAATACCCTTATTTATTAGGTACATAGTAAGAGTCGGAGCATAGACAATAAATTGAAATTTGTATTTTTCTTAAACTTCAAGCATCTAGATTTCTAGAGATTTCTTTCTCGTAGCGTCGCGTCCGCGTCGTAGACACAGAGTAGCACGCATGATTCATAAATTCTAAAGGCAGAAAATTAATTTTCATTGCTTGTTGTTGAGCGGTTTATTCTGTTTCTTCTCTGTCTATAAGCAAATAATTAGTTTTCTTATCAGCTTGTAGGTATTTTAATACAAATTCGCATTAGGTATTTGAGCTCTATGATATATTACCGCAAACAGTTTGTGACGATTAACGATGACGAGACGATAAAACAATGGAACCCATGAATTACGTAGATATATATATTATTGTGTATAAGATATTCAAAAATTGTTTTTTTGTAAAATGTTGAATTCCTGATATAGGTATCACTTTAAATCACAACCCGATAATATACTCAAATCACGCCTTTTTATTGTTATCATGCATTGCATTTATCATAAAATCATGTTTAATTTCCTTATTTGATTCTTTAAATGTGGACGATAAATTACGTATGATTAATTTCCATAGAAATGGAAACATTTAATGCAACGTGACTAAACAAAAACATTAAAGAAATGCGATTGTTATTAATAACAATTATAGGGTTTTATCCATGTTTTATCGTTGTTTATCTAAGCAGATATATAGATAGTAATAACCTAAACCACATACATTATAGGATTAATAAATAATGTTGCCCCCTCTATAGCTTGTAACAATAACCTTAATCAATGAATAGCATGGAAAAGTGTGCAGGTCATATTATTAGTGAAGGAAAGAACATCATAATATGACATAATATTATGTACAAAGAGATATTAGGATACCAAATCTATATAATCAAAGTTTGATCAAAAAACAGCATTTAATGTATGGCGTAATTACAGATAAAATATTCGGAATTGATAGGATAGATATAATAAATTGCAAAAATGAATCAGTGTCACTCACTAATGATTGCTTATTTATTGCACCATATTAAATGAGGGAAAGTCCTCAAAGTTACCCACCTTCCGGACACATTTTCTCCTAGAATAGAAAAAGAAAATATATATACCTAGGTATAATAGAGCCGTTTTTAAAGGCGATAATTAAATGATTTGACTGGTTGATACACACACAGCAAATATTTAAAACCAGTAGCCTTTGTTTGCAAAATATTTTGTGGCAAAAGTGATTTCTTCTGCTTCTGATTTGGGTGATATCTGTTTAGTGTGTAAATTTTTCTTCCCTTAATATAACAGCGTCTAATAATAATTACACTGACGCCAGACAGGCATAGCACCCCAGCTCAAAGTTCAGTCTGAGCCTATCGTAGATATAAATCGTATATATCATAAATATACAGTTAACTAGAATTTAACCAAAATGAACGGGATAGGCTGTTTCGATATCGAAAATTTCAGATACTTAAACCGAACTCCTCTATTTTGAGTTTTTCACACGAGAAATTCGTGTTGCTTTTTTTAAATAGATTTTTTTTTAAATTGCAAGGATACAATTATAAGAATACATATTCTAATAGATATAAATTTGCATATTTTATATTGATAAAAAAAATCTATTAAAAAGGCATCGAGTAGGATTGAATTGGAAAGTACAAGTTTGTTGTTGCTGAAAAGAAAATTAATTTAGCGGTCTTAAGCCTGATTCCCACGACATGTTTGCTTCACAAATCCGACCGCGCCACACCACACCACATGCCATGGGAATCGGCGCGCTTGTCGCTCGCCAGTGCTTGCCATACGCACACATGCCGTGGGAACGCTCAGTTCAAATCGCGACGGATGGCGACAAGCGCTTGTCGTCTGCCAATGCTTGTGAAGCAAACATGCCGTGGGAATCAGGCTTTACAGTGAATGTCCGTCAGTTGGTGGAAGTAAAAAACAGTATTTTTATATATTATTACCCTACTACTACTATACTACAGAGCTCTATGTCCAAGCGTTTTCACATATTCCGGGCGCTTTCCGTGCGCTCTATGCTCTACCGAACAGCTCTACCTCTCTATCTATTGAATAGTATTAAAACATACAATTTTTGGCTCTACTGATGGTTAATACATAATTCTGTTTGTTTGCATTAGCAAATTAAAAATATTCATTAGAATATAGGGCATTATTGTCGCTTGATTGTCGGTATATAGCAGTTTGTCTATACAAATATTATAAAGAGGAAAGGTTCGATTTTTTGTTTGTTTGTTTGTTTGTATGAATTGAATAGGCTCCGAAACTACTTGGCAGATTTGAAAAATTCTTTCACCATTCGAAAGCTACATTATCCACGAGTAACATAGGCTAGGTTTTATCCCTGAAATCCCACGGGAACGGGAACTATGTGGGTTTTTCTTTGAAAACGCGGGCGAAGCCGCGGGCGGAAAGCTAGTTATGAATAAAATAAATGATTGCATTAATTAGACTTTAGTCTATTCAATAATTAGTGTTTGTTAAATGTCGTTGGTTGTATTGATACGGTGTGTTTTTCATTATTTTTTTTTTGCATGTTAATATTATGGAAATTATTGGGTGATGGATTATTTCATATTTGTTTATACATTTAAATCAATGCCGAGGTAGGTAATTTGTGCTCTGAAATAGACATAAAATTGAAACATTTAACAGTAGGTAGGTACCTGTTTTTCAGGGTGCTTAAGCAAACGATTACTTAATAGGAAAAAGGGTAACTAATAATTAATGTCCTAGCCATTCAAAGAGTCTACTATAGCATCAAATATCAATGAATATAATATGGAAGATGAGAATTGTGATGCATGAAAAATTAAAACGTTACGCTAACATGATGATCTACAATCTACATGATGATTTTCTTGCCGGCTCTTCCCTGTAGAAACTGTAATCAATATATGTAATATGAATAGAGACAAGCTTCGAAAAAGCTTCAAAAGCTTCGAATTTGAAGTCTAGTTAATAACTTATTTACTGAATTTGGTCATTTGATCAGTTTTTTTTTTACTAATGCGCCTATATCAGTGTATTAGCAAAATGTATGAACAAACACTGTTATCACTTTTATTTTGTTTTTTAATGTACTGAGCTGCATTGAGATATATAATATGTATTATGTAACTATGTACTTTATTGTTCGAGATTTCAGTTGATTTACAGCTTGAATTATTTTTCAGATATTTAAAGATTTAATCAGAAGTAAATAATATTATGTAGAAGCTAGAAACCTAAACGTAGGGTCTAATATTTATCAACCTTTTTTATGTTCTTGAAATCAATGTATAATATGTGTGATTGCTAACAACTCTTGAAAGGCGATAAAGTATTTAACAAACTATAATGTTGAATAAGAAATATTCATATGATACCGTTGATGCTATTCATTAAGATTAATTTTATTATGCTAATTATAATATATTTAATTAATTTGTTTGCAGGTCAGGGCTGTATAGAAGTTTGGCGCGAAAGTTACGTAAAACGAGACGTGGGCGCCTACACGTCAGCTGCTGCTACCGTCAGAGCGAGGCGCGGCGCGGAGGAAGCGGTTCGCAGCCCGACGTCACGGGCTGACGTCAGGCGCGCCGCGCGCTCATGGCCAGCTCTCGTGCCAGTGATAAACGCACCTCGGCCACGACTCCGTGTCAGACATGCTGCGCGCTTGAATTACCGCCGAAATCCCACAGCTGCCTAATGCATCTTTGCCTGTCACCAACACAACACAAGTGAGCTTTTGTGCGAGGAATTTTATTGTGATCGGTGCTCTTCGGAGAACTAACGTGACCTCGATGGCCTGTTACAGATGTCAGCCGTCACCGCACGAGGAGCGGCGGTTTTATCACATTTTAGAAAATGACTGAAGGTCCCCAACAGCAACATGAGAAGCCGGTGAGTGTTCGTCGCATAATAAATATTGCGAGGTGATTCGCGCGTTCCAAGCGCGAACTGAGCGACGGAGCGTGTGACGGTGTGAGCGACGCGCTTGTGCATTCATGTGATTTGGAAAACACATTGCGATGATACACTGCGCCTAATTACATTCGTATTTACATTTTCCTTATCAACGTCATTCGAAGTCGATACATACAGATAATCGAGTCGAAGGATGACGCCCATTTAACTAAACAATTTGTTGTTATGGGAAATGAACGCACTCAACCGCATACCAAATATAACTGGTTCCGATACGAACAGTTTTATCAAACACCTGCTAAAGATTTATGCAGCTCAGAACACTTCCTCGTAATTAGAATTAAAAACTTATAGCTAGTAATTATATGATATTTTTTTCATTGAGATATATTTACATACATACGTAGTAATATTATCTCAATGTATTTTTTCTATATGTTCAATAGGCGTGACCAAAACGATTTAAACTGTTGCAAAAACTTATTTTACCAAGTCTATGAATAAAATTATAAATATTTTTAAATGTACACCATATAAGCAATCATAATTTTTATTGAATTTTTTGCTCTACATTCTACAATTGCATTATATTATTATAAATTACTTTAAAAGGAACAATGTGTATTTAAATGTTTTCTTCAGGGATATCATATATCGTTGAACTCATCACTTTGCATGACCCCGAGAACACTTCCTCCGTATCTCTGTAGAATATTATAAAACTGTAAATAAACAACAACACGGGTTGGCACGCAAGAGTATGACTAATTAGATTTTTTTGCGATGTGTCGAGGGTCAAAAAATATATGAGAATGAAAATATTGAGGTTATTTTCGAGTGTTTAGGCTTAATTAAAGTCAAATGAAGAAAATAGAGGGATGTTTCTGGAATAATACTTTAGCATCATTGAGTTATTTTATGTAGAGTTTTCTAAACGAAATCTTACTGGAACTGACGTCTATGTATTGTGACCAAACCCGGAAAAACACTAATGTCTATGACAATCTTAGTAGTGTACTTTTATATTATCTGTGATATTGGTCAATTAACATGTGATTGTCACATTACAGCTATACCACAGGCTATACGAAAACAGTCGTAAATGTTTCATACCATGAAGAAGGTACAACATTAACCAAATGATATCAATCCTAGCTACAACTAACCCTGATTATAGGTTTTATAGATAAGATTTCTGAAGCGAAGGTACGATTATATTAATTTTGTCTAATAGATATTGTCTATAATCTACACATTGACAAAATAGTAAATACTAAATACATACCATTAATCTACTACAGCTGGTATTTTATCAGCTGTTTATTGTCTAGCATGAGCGCCCATGAGGAAAAAATATCAACAAAAACTATCAAGAGGCCATAAAAAATCATTGCCAATTTACGCTTATAGAATGACAAGTACATTGTACGTGATTGTACCTACATTTATTACAATCAATTAGATACTAAACCACAGAACGTAATGTTTTATTTAAAAATAAATATACTTAAAAGAACGTAAACATGAGGTGTGTTTGAGTATTTAATGATTTAATTGCACTGAGTAGTGAGTAAGTAATTTTAATTAATGTATTAGCAATGTAAACACCTCACATAATCAGTCAAAAGCAAAAGTATAACATGATTCACGAAGCTGGCAATATTACCGTTTGAATCTGCTCAAAAAACGAATCTTAAATAATTTCCAGAATTATTTATAGGCACGTTTATCTTATAAAGATGAAATCAAAGTCAGACCTTTTTTCTTTCCATACTAGCCCGCGCATTCATTCGTATATATTCAATTATTCACCGTAAAATAAGTCATGTCTTATTCTGAGAACAGTCATACTGCCTCGAAGCCCGAAGGACATCCCACTGTCACAAACTTTATCATTCTGATAGCAAATCATCAACCAAAAATCTAATTTTAACCTGAAAAATAAATCCTACGGTTATATTAATTTACTATAACCGCGAAAGTACCCGCTCTGTTTATATGTTCCGCTTTCACGGCTAAACTAGCGAACCGATCGTTCTGAAATTTAGTACTTAGATAGATAACAATTCTTAAAGAAATTTGAAGGGAAAAGGGACTTATAAAAGGTAATGATAAAAATATAGTATTATGTTTGGTTGAAATTAATTGATTGCTAAATAAAATCCTCCTCCATGAATCCTCTGGCCAATAGTAATTGACAAAGATAACATAACAGCTTACAATAGAACACAAATCTTATCTTAATTATTATTTGTGATGTGGATGTTCCAACGGAGGTCACCCATTATATTTTGCAATAAAATATGAAATAATACCACTATTATGTATATATGTACCTACGACCAAACTTGGCTTGCCATTGCCAAATGCCAAGTAATGAAGATTGGCTAAATCGTAACAGATTTAGCCAATCTTCATAGTCATATTGGAGTAAAAATTTTTTTTTATTAGTGTATTAGTTAATAGTTAATAATTATTTAACTGTCTTTGTAATCATATTTGTATAATATTTGTATAATATTTAACTGTCTTTGTAAATAATAAAGTATGTACTTACCTACTTATTTGAAAATTACACAAGAATTCAAAAATCCTATAAACAAAGTTCGACGACCTAGTAGACAATATACTTAATGTTTTGTGAGATATAAGAATCTCTGGTATATTATATGCAGTAAAATTTTATATTATGCTAATTTTCAAATATAAAATACTAAGTACCTACCTTTATTTATACGGGTGATTACCATTTACCATTACCATTCATGATTAGTTCATAACAAAAAAAGACGTATGGCACTCGGGGACTGCCGCGGTAAAGCTATTGCATGCTCGTCGGAGTGGGGAGCGTGAGGTTTTTTCGTTACGGAATTTCTGGATTCGGTCCCCGCGCTCAAGGCCCGCGATATAAGCTATGCAATAGCTTAAAAACATCGATCGTAGAACATTATTTAGGTACTTTAATAAAATTTATGAATGTGGTAGGTATGTATTCTTTTTTGGGCTTACTTAGCAGACATTTATAAGTTGTTTATAAGTAATGATAAACTAAATGTGCTTTTCATTACTTACAAATGTCATTAAAACAAAAACGTATGTCATCAGACTTGCTTAAATGTGAGTTTAATGTTTAAATTTCTTCTTGGGCGGTACATTTCGTCGAATTTTTACGAGACATAAGGAGAACTGAGAACTAAAGAACAAAGACTGATTAACTACATTTAAATTAAATTTTTAATTTAAATGTAGTTAATTACAAGGATGAAAAATTAAATAGTCAGGGTGAATTAATTAAATTCATTTATCCTGAGTATTTATGTATTAAAGATTTCAAACTGGTAGAACCTGTGGGTAGAACTAATTAATTGACTTCTTCCACGTCAAAGAATAATTAGGGGTAGGTAGCCATAATTCTATAAATAATTATCTACAATAAACTAAGAAAAGAGAAAATAAAAACTTCTACTTTCTAGCCCTACGATTTTTTATCAGAATCACAGCTTTTGTCCTCATGTTATTTTAAGAATGAATGTCATACTATTATTACTTTGTAATAAAGCTTATTCCAATGTTTCCGCCTTTGAGTCTCCACAGAGATTCGTGACTTACCAAAAAATACGCAAATTGGCTTTACGGAAAAATTGGATAATGCCCAACGGGATTGACCATAAATAATGAATCCGAGTAATACCTACTTCTAAGGATCTTTATTAAACAAAAGTTTTGGATCATGTAGTATCTGTTGTCACAATTCACATGGTCGGTTTTGTTTTTTTGAGTTTAAGTTTGAATTGTGCAAAAACATGCCTTATTGCTTTCATATTTAAAATTCTAGATTTCCGCCCGCGGCTTCGCCCGCGTTTGCAAAGGAAAACCCGCATAGTTCCCGTTCCCGTGGGATTTCCGGGATAAAAACTATCCTATGTTTTAATCCAAGTTACCCTCTATATGTATTCTAAATTTCATTGTAATCGGTTCAGTAGTTTTTACGTGAAAGAGTAACAAACATCCATACATCCATACAAACTTTCGCATTTATAATATTAGTAGGATGTACAGGTCAAACCTACCTTATACCTATTATGGGTAATAGGATCAAAAAGTAGAGTATCTAGAATATACAAGATAATTTTAAAGTACAATAACAATATCGTACGACCCCATATACACAGGAAGTTCACAATATAATTCGTGAGAACAAAACCACAGTGTCGCGTTAGAATATAATATCACAGAGTCACTTTTATTATATATTTCCTAGGAAATCCTTCAGAAATAATATTGTAATACTGTGATAACTGATAAGATTATGTTCTATGGTAGAGTGCTGCCTGCTGGTGGTGTCGCGTTGGTAGAGTACCGCGGAATATTAGATAGCATCTTTGCATTTTAAATGTAGCTAGCTAGTATTTTTACATACAAATCCATTGAAATCTTCCAAGATAACCAAACAAGTAAAGACGTGGTTACAATCTCTTGCTACGTTATATCTATGAAACCTAGTAAATACTACTTGAAGGTCTATTTTTCGAACGACGCCATAATTCATATACTTAAAAAACCTGTGAAAAAACCACAGAACAGTAAAAACAAACTTGTTTTTAAACAAACAAACAAAACAAACTTGTTTTTACTGTTCTGTATAAAAAACATTAGATAGTATAAAGGATTTATATTATTCAAAATATGACCTAAATAATTTCGAATTTAGCAATAAATTCCTTTTTATAATGTTGACTTCCGTTTTTGTAAGCTATTGGAGAAAAAAGCATTACCTTATAATGATTATTGTTACTTATTTATGGGGTAAGCAAACACTCGAAAGGATAACAACTAATAGAAGCATATAGGAAATTATTATTAGATTATCCGATTAGTTTTGAAGATAAGCCTTAATTTAACCTTCGCAATAAAATATGTAACAATCATTTCAATTCAGCAGATTCTTTGTAATTTGAATCGCGAATAATTCTTCAGGTTTACTTTTAATAGCGTGGGATAATAAAATTTCAAACGTTTAAAATTTATTTGGTAGGTACATAGGTTATATAAATACCTAGATTGTTCAACTTAGGTCTCCGGAGCGTTTGCTATTGATGTGTTTATTAACTGTTTCACTCATAGGTTTCTATTTTTTACTAAAGTAACATATAAAAAAAGAAGTAACCAAAAAAAAAAAAAACAACAAACTGATTCTGTCATTACAGATTACCTAATTTATTTATTTGTTTAGAATCCTATTAAAAAAACGCTTGGTAATGCTGACTATGTTTAAATTATATTTATTAATGAAGTCGTATATATACGTTCGTAATTTATGAATCAATACGTAAGGGCGTATTCAGAAAGAAAGCTTGAAACTTATAAGCGCTTATCGGCGCTTGTCAATGCTCAAACCAGCTTGTCAAAACCAGCATTGACAAGCTTGTCAAAACCAGCATTGACAAGCACCGATAAGCGCTTATAAGTTTCAAGCTTTCTTTCTGAATACACCCTAAGGTATTATATTTTATAGCATAGACAATATTGACTGTAAAAAATAAAAAAAGATAGGGCGTATTCAGAAAGAAATCTTGAAACTTATAAGCGCTTATAAGCGCTTATCGGCGCTTGTCAGCGCTGGTAACCTGCGCAGGAAAATATATGAACATGCGCCTATAAGCGCTGATCGGCGCCGACAAGTTCCGACAAGCTTCAACAATGCTGGTGGCTGCCATATAAAATTTGTTTTGGTCTGCTTCAACCTGCTTCCTTTGTGTAGAACGAACCAGCATTGACAAGCGCCGATAAGCGCTTACAAGTTTCAAGCTTTCTTTCTGAATACGCCCATAGAGTTCGCCAAGCTCAAATGCCAAAACATTGTCATGTTGATGCCAAAAGTGGCAAAAAAGTTCGATATTTTATAAAAATTAATCTATTACTTTGACTATGTATAATAGCATCCATAGAAGAATAACAACATATTATGTGTGTGGCCCTAAATTAATTATAGTCTTTTATTCGGCATTGTGTAAGTTGCAAAGGGGAAACCGTAGAAATAGTTTATTATCCGTACTGTGATCTCAAAATCTCATGTAACAATCTTAAAATTGTTACCATACTCCTCCAAAACGGCTGGACCGATTCTCGTGAAATTTTCTGTGCATATCGGGTAGGTTTGAGAATCGGCCAACATCTGTTTTACATAGGTACCTAAAGTGATAAGAGTAAGGCAGAACTAATCATCCAGTATCCGCATAATTGAAACTAATGTAGGACTTTTTATGGGATAGATATTCCGACGTTTTCAGAATTCAGACACATTGACTGCATTTTCATTGAATAAGTACTTTTAATGTACCTATGTGCATTGTTAAGATCGTATATATTGTTCAATGGCCTCCTTGAATTGTAATTTGTTACATAAGATTTTGCTCTCAGCAACTTCTATTATTTAATTTTATCGCAACAATGATTTCATACCAACTTCCATTCACGGCCAAGGCCAGAAGTAGACAAACTTGTGACGCAACCTAACATCTAAATTGGAATTACTGGTTTTCCGGACGAACAATCAAATTAAACTTTATGAAAATGTAATAATAGGTATGTCATTGTTTTCCCTTTAAATGCTTTTAAACATTAATTGTAGTTAAGTGGAATAAAGAAAATGAAAATTTTCATCATTTTCATTGTGGATAGTATGCATTATAGGTGTACAACTTCTTTCATCGGTAGGATAGCGTTATTTTTAAGAATATTACAAAAAATTGAATATTTTCAATAGGTATAGGTAGGTAAACTCATTTAACTCTCCGAATGAAACAATTAGCTGCGTGTCGAATAATAATATCGAAGTACAAGACGCAAGCGGCAGCTGCTCGCCGTTTATTGATAAGTTATATGAATATATTTATCATGTGTTCGATACGATGTTATAGATGTGTGTACGAGTGTGGCTGGAGGTAGGGCACGCGTGCGAGCCGCGGCGGACGGCGTCGGGGCGCGCGCTCGCACTCGACTGGCGCGTGTGGGTGCGGGGCGCGCGCGGCCGCGACATCAGCGCCTTCGTGCACAAGGTCGTCTTCCATCTTCACCCGGCGAGCGCATTCGTTTATCCGAAAAGAGGTAACACCATGTATGACGTGCAGACGTCAACGCACTAACAGACCTGCCACGTCTCGACTTTCGAAACACTCATTCATAACGACCTGTTCCCAACCATGTACCAAATTTATATTACGCTATTAACTCGCTTGTTATCACTTTGTCACGCGTTTAGAAATAATAATTTCAATACGTCGCAACCGATTAATTTTCTGCTCATAGTAAATTCGCTTCCAGTCGATCGGCTGTACCGGCTGAACATACAGAATCGAGCGGAACAGGTTTTGTCTAATTATAAGATGAGATGCTAACTTATATTTGAGCGTATCATGTTTATAGTGTTAAAAACAGTCGCATGATATACACGCTCATTATCCTTATCTTACATGTGTCGATAGTCCGTTGCCACGCAAATCTTTTAGAAGTTCGTTATTATGGATAAGTTTATTACATCGCAATTGTAAACATTTCCAGTGCTGCAAGAGCCGCCGTATGAGATCCAGGAGTCTGGCTGTTCGTCGATAGACATTCCGATACACGTGTACCTGAAGTATAGCACTAAACCAAAGAAAATCCGTCTAAGGTACAGTCTCCACATCGAAAACAATAACAAAGCCAGCTCCGAGTCGAGGTGCGTTTATTACGACTTTAACAATCCAACTGAGCAACTATATAAAGCCTTGATGAAGGGTGGAGGCGAAGTTATCCCCCGCGCCGGCGGCTCCGACCGCGTCGGCAACAAACTCGTCGTGCTACTTTCCGATGAAGAGAAACGGGAATTAAAAGTAAACAAATCTAAAAGATACAAATTCATTGAACCTCTTCGATGTAAACACGTGTCAAAGGCTGGTTCCAAATACGTCATTGAAGAGATATGTCCAAAGTGCGGCGAATCAATTGACGCCGATTTTAGGAAACAGCTACGCGCCGTTGAGATGACCGAAGACGAAATCAATCGGGTGTCACAGTTGTATTTATCCTTCACTAGTTATGAAAAATCGGCTAAGGCTATAAAATTGCCTCCTTTTTCTGATTCAATTTATAAAGTACCGGAACTACCAATTTCCCTTCGTGGGGCTCTAGATAACATTCAAGCTGATTATACAATGTTATGACGTGCCTTATTGCTACTTTTCTTGATATTTCACTGTGCCATTAAGTACGTATGACATAAATAAGCTGCGACTGGGCCCATTATTCTCGCTATAAGCAAATAATGGAGATAGTTCCACATAGAAGCAAGGATATAAGCTTTTATATTATGTCAATATTTTATATATTTTCCCTTTTACTTAGGCAAATAACTATTTACAGTTGTTAAGTTACCTATAAGGTTTAGATTAGGTATATTTTTATCGTCTGTTGTTATAGTGTTCGTTTGTACTGTGTGCTGTGAGAAAGATCTCAAAATAATTTAGTATTCCTGGAATTAAAATTTTATTTACACTTGAACCTTTTTTATTTGTCAAATATAATAAATATTATCTAATTTAAGTATAAACTTTTTTGCATGTGTATAGCTATTAATGAATGACGAATGTTATTTGTATTGTTATAAAATCTTTAAAAATATATAGGTATCAAACGTATGTATTGAAGTAATTAATTTATTTTAGCTAGACCGTTAAAATTAAATATTATTGTGATAAAATTAGGCTAGGAAGTGCAATGACTGTTAATGAAGAAAAGAGTGGTTAAAAGAGTATATATTTAATATAAAAAAGTTAGTCTTTAGGCTACATAAATTTATATGTATAATATGTAAGTAACTACCTAGTTATATTTTGATAAATGGTGCAAACAATACTATTATTTTTACTTTACTATATGTAAAAAACAGGGTACATTTTAAAGTAGATATTAGTAATAAAATTAAATTGAATGAACACAAAATAACATTTTAGTAAAATTTATTTAAAGTTTTTATTTGAAGTTAACTACTTATCTGTTAGCATATTTTATAATGTATATATATGTATATGTAATGTATTTGTTACTCAATGTTCAAAACAACTCCCTGGAAAAATTATGAAGAAAAATATTTACTTATTTAATATAAATTAAATTTTATTATAACTGAAATAATGTTATTTTATTTTATAACTAGCTGTGCCCGCGACTTCGTCCGCGTGGAATAGCGACTGCATAGTAGTTACTACTTTACATACAATTATTTAGTAAACACGTACTACCATAAACAATTCATAGAATTGTTAATAGAATTTATTACTAATCTAAGCTAAAAAACTTACGTACTTTCCGGAAATCCGGGGCATTTTCCGGGGATATCCGGAAAATGCCTGTAAAATATCTAGGAAATCCCCCGGAAAATGTGTGAAAATTTCCGGAAAATATCCGGAAAATGCGTGAAAATGTACGGGAAAAGCGTGGAAAAATGCCTGAAAAATCTCCGGAAAATGCCAGGGAAATGTCTGGAAAATATCAGGAAAAAGCGTGGAAAATGCCTAGAAAATCCCCGGAAAATGCCTAAGAGATGCCCAGAAAATGCCTGGAAAATATTTAAAAAATGCGTGAAAATGTCCAGAAAAGGCGTGGAAAATGCCTGGAAAATTCCCGGAAAATGTCAGGGAAATGTCTGGAAAATGACTGGGAAATGCCTGAGAAATATATGGAAAATATCCGGAAAATGCATGAATATGTCTGGAAAATATCCGGAAAATGTGTAAAAATGTCCGGGAAAAGCGTGGAAAGTGCCTGGAAAATCTTCGGAAAATGTCTAGGAAATGTCTGGAAAATATCCGGAAAAAGCGTGGAAAATGCCTGGAAAATCCCCGGAAAATCCCCGGAAAATGCGTGAGGAATTGCCCGGAAAATGCCCGGAAAATATCCGCAAAATGCGTGAAAATGTCTGGAAAAAGCGTGGAAAATGCCACTTCAAATTTGCAAAGTAATTAAAGCAGATAACCAAAAAAAGAAAAAGAAAGCTAAAATCTTTCATATTAAATGTATATGGGATATTCATATTTCATAATATGTACTTAATGTAAGGGTTTAAGGATATTTTTTTTTTATATTTCTCGATTTATTTAAAAAAAAATGATTACGGCCATTATTAGGTTAAGTACTTACAAAAAAAAAATCACCTGTGCACACTGAACGATTACACCTTGTACATGAATGCCTTAGCAAATGTTCACCGTGATTATTTAAATGATCATAATTTTTTTATTAATGAACCAATTGACATGAATTAAACACTTAAAGACAAAAAAAATTAACTACAGTTTTGGGTTCGGGATCAATTTAATAATTACACCTGCTAATATTTTTTTACATATTTTCATTGTATAAAATCGTAACATAACTTCCTTTATGTATTGTTCTATTAACACATAGATAATATCTTCCCAAGGTACTAAATTTTAATAAAAAAGTTGTTTTTGTTATTTATATCTAAAAAAGAGTAGCTTATATAGACAGAAATAAACATAAAATTTTTATAAGTTTTATGGAAGCTGAATGTAATGCAAATGGGCAAATATAAAAGTAAAATTAGGTATTTAAATTAAATAAATGAAACAACTACCAATTACAGAAAAACTTCTTTTTCGGTTGAAAATTGCTGGATCATGAGTATAATTCTTTATCTCTTACCTTGGGCAGACTGGAAGAGATCGCTAGTAAGCGATAAGACCGCCTTATGTACATACCGTGTTAATCCATTTGGTATGATTGTAAATATTTTACTTGGTGTGGTACGTATATTAAATTGATAAATAATATGTACTCTGATCCCAGTACTATCTGTACCGCGAAAGCCATAACGATAATAAAACAATCAGATAACAGTAAAGCACGAATAAAATTCATACTTGTACAGTAGTTGTGAGTGCAATATTTACGTTACAAAATAACATTTTTTTTGGTACTAAAACGTAGGTAGATTCTCACGCACGCACGCTGATACGTGGTTGGCTGCCCCTTTTCTCATTCCCGAAAAATATCCTCTAAAATTACCCAAGATTCTTCCAATGATTGTACCATACGTTGGAAATTAACTTTAGTCATCAATTGACCACGCGCCAGGATACTTATTTCTACTACATCCTCACGCAAATCGTTAATTTTATATGAACATTGAATCTGTAAATAAAAAAAATGAAAAGATTACTTTACCTTATTTTATTAAAAAGCTACTAACAAATAAAATTATTCTATCAAGAACTTGGTGACCTTCGTGACCTTCGTGACCTTAGTGACCTTCTTTGGGCGTATAATATAGTCTTGTAAAAGTTATACATAAAAATAAAATTTCATCATTTTCTTATTTTGTCGTAACTTCAATTCTTATTTAAAAACATGAGTCTAACTATAATATAATTAATTATGTATAAAGAATAAATATAAAAGCTACAACTTACCTTTTGTGGGAACGCAAGAAGGATTTTTTTAAATGTCACAATTAACTGTTAATGGTGTCTTGTTTGACATCAAATAATAAACATCTACCCTCACTTGTAAAATTTTATTTAGTATATTCACATAAAATATAAGCACCTGAAGTGGACTCTGGGAAGACATGGGTTAAAAAGTTAAATAAGTACAATTAAAAACCCCACCAACATCATATTATTTAATTTTTAATTATAAATTTGCAAGAAGCGTTAAATATGTAAATTGATTTGATTTTAATGAAGTCTCATAGATGGCGCTGTTTCAAATTTGTCTTTATACTACTAAGATTCATTAAACTGTTTCTCTGCCAAAATTACGTAAATGACGTAGTTTTTATAGTGTAAAGCTAGATAATAGCGTGGCTTACCCAAAAACAACATTTAAACATGAGTCTTTAGATTGTACGCTGTGTAATGCACGGAATACGTTAGAAAAATAAAGGTTCACAGCTCCTCCCCCGGAGGTGATAGCATGATAATGTGTATATAAAAGCCTCACCCGACCTGTTAGTAATATTCATGCAAAATTTGAAGTCAATCTATGCGGTACTTTTCGAGATTAGCTCGGACAAATATACAGACAAACAGACAAACAGACAAACCGACAAACAGACAAACAGACAAAAATTCTAAAAACTATGTTTTTGGCTTCTATATCGATTATAGATCATGGATTATGTATTCTTTTAAAAAAATATTCAATGTACAGTTTTGACTTTCCTACGATTTTATTATATGTATAGATTTACTACCGCCCCGGCTTCGCCCGTGGTACATATCTACGTTTTCTTTTATCTCTACATAAGAACCATCCTCGTACTTCAAGGAATATAAAAAAAAAGAATTATCGAAATCGGTCGCGAAACGGGTTTCATTTTTATTTATAGGTGTTCCCCGCGGTTTCACCCGCATTGCTCCGCTCCTGTTGGTCTTAGCGTAATATTATTATAGTCCTTCGCTAGCTAGCCTAGCCTAGCCTTCTAGCCTAGCCTAGCCTAGCCTTCCTCGATAAATGGGCTATCTAACACCGAGACTTTTTCAAATCGGACAAGTAGTTTCTGAGATTAGCGCGTTCAAACAAACAAACAAACTCTTTATATTTCGTGATGTGGTAGGTGAACAATAAGGTGTTTTGAATAAGAATAATTCGAATAACGAATTACCTACACACGAAAAAAGAAAATAGCTGAGGCTTCTATGTTACATAAACTGTAAGAAAAATGAGTGTAGTACAGTTAGTTACAAAACTCAAAAAAATATGGGCCTTAGAAAAAAAAACTTTCAGAAAATATTACACAGAATAAAGTGAGTGTTATAAAAAAGTTTTCAAGGTAAAGAAGATGCCATCGCAAATGCGTTCGCAAGCGCGTTCGCAAGCGCGTTCGCAAGCGCGTTCGCAGGCGCGTTCGCAGGCGCGTTCGCAGGCGCGTTCGCAAGCGCGTTCGCAGGCGCGTTCGCAGGCGCGTTCGCAGGCGCGTACGCAAGCGCGTTCGCAGGCGCGTTCGCAGGCGCGTACGCAAGTGCGTTCGCAGGCGCGTTCGCAGGCGCGTACGCAGGCGCGTTCGCAGGCGCGTTCGCAGACGCGTTCGCAGGCGCGTTCGCAGGCGCGTTCGCAGACGCGTTCGCAGACGCGTTCGCAGGCGCGTTCGCAGGCGCGTTCGCAGGCGCGTTCGCAGGCGCGTTCGCAGGCGCGTTCGCAGGCGCGTTCGCAAGCGCGTTCGCAGGCACGTTCGCAAGCGCGTTCGCAGGCGCGTTCGCAAGCGCGTTCGCAGGCGCGTTCGCAAGCGCGTTCGCAAGCGCGTTCGCAAGCGCGTTGCCTGCCTTCGCAAATGCCTTCGCAAATGCCTTCGCAAATGCCCTCGCAAATGCCTTCGCAAATGCCCTCGCAAATGCCCTCGCAAATGCCTTCGCAAATGCCTTCGCAAATGCCTTCGCAAATGCCTTCGCAAATGCCTTCGCAAATGCCTTCGCAAATGGCGGCACTGCCGCCGGCCGTGCCACCGGCATTTGAGGTTCGAAGACCTGGATATGACTTTGGGTACATACAGTTGCTAGTTACATATTATTTTTTTATTGTTGCCCCACCTTGAGCCCATGGCTAGCTACGCCCATGGAATTGTCCCCTTCACCCTCATAAGCTAGTCTGCGCGCGAGAGAGACAGAAAGACTTTTCATGATGCGTATGCAGTATGACGTCACGCCGCGCGCGTCTTCACAGACACTACACAATACACATGTGCAATGTTTAAATGTGTTGACGTTCCAGCTCTTCTTAATCGGCCAATAAAGACATTCATATTTTATGTGTGGTAACTAGTACATATTATGTACTTTATATATTTTATTAATAAAATATAATAATTACTCTACCAACATGACGGCGTGGTTATTTTCTTCAGTAAGCTTTCCAAATTAGTTGAAGCTAGAATACCACTAAGCTCCTTCCTTATATAAAATAAAATTTTTAGAATAACTAAATCTAAGAACTAAATAATATTATGACATGTGATATCGTGAATATCCGAAACCGAGTTAGGTTAGGGGTGGTTAAGGGTTAAGGGTGTGGTTAAGGGTTTTGACTGTAACATATAGGTACATGGCCAAGTACATGGCGTTTGAAAATTTAAATCAAAAGAGTTTTTTTTTTTTGAAAAACATCTTTTTCGCATTTATGTCAACAAAACAAACAAAATTCAAATGATTAGGTTACGTCATTGGTTACGCTTGGTTACGCTATAATATTATGGTCTCCTGGAAGATGGCCGATGGGATATTATGTACTTGGATATGTAATTTAAACCACAGATTTCAACTGTTGTTGCGTGGACATTGTAACTCAAGCCTTGGTATCTATCATAACTTTAACTGGCAATAAAACTTGTCAGTTGTCACAAGATGTCAAAACTAATGACAAATAAATGTCAAAACAAAATTTTTGGTGAATAATTACAATTATTTTTAAAACTAATCGTGTTGGCGATTACAATAATAAGGAAATAGCAATTATCGTTTCTGCTTGCAAGTAATAATAATCAGGTTTCGAGTGCTTTAAATCAGAAATTGTATTAAATATAATTGAAGATGGTGTGTGTTCCATGTTTCATCATTCCTGTTTTGCTGTTTTTGTGGCATAAATTTATTCAACCGTATGTTCTACGCTTCTGGAATCCATGGGCTGTGAAGGATGCTGATGGCAATGTAACAACAGAATTCCCATTCAAATGTGAAGGTGGTGTTTGTGCATTTAAGAAGAAAGATAATAAAGTGACTGAAAAACCCGAGAATGAATTAAGTGACAGTAAACAAAGCCCCGATGTAAGGCTAAAGTCCGAATGATTGTTGAATAAATTTAGATTATTATTTATTAGTTTCGATAAACATATTATTGAACAGTCATTTGTCCAGTCTGCTTTTTAGGCCGTGACCTTGATTTATATTATCTTGACGTGTAACAATATGGATTTGAGTCAACAGCAAGAAATTTGTAAAACAATGGATAATAGTTATTGTAAATTTAAGTAATATATTATATTATTTAATAATGCATTTTATTTCTTGCCTAAAACATGTTTATAGTGTTTAGTTACTACAGTTTCCTTTAGGCCTGACTCTGATGGACATCAAAGAACATGTCTCTGAAATAGGAACAATAATATTAAGCTAGTGATGATGATAGGATAATTGGAAACAAATTTTATGCACTAAACTTGAGTATTGCTGCATCTTAAAACCTTTTAATAAGGTAGGATATTCAGTACGCATTTATTGGTTTATTTTTTTATTTTATTAAACAAGGTAGGATATTTTTAAGGAAAAATAAAAAACCTATTTATTTTTAATTATTTTATTTATGTATCACTTACTTAAGGCTTACAGTATCTTATAGTTAATGTCCTGTAACTACATTCAAACTAAAATACCTGACCAGATTGAAATTCACTGAAAGATTTTTTATCCATGTCCAATTTGTTTACACTGTAAAATTTACTTTTATGTAAATTGATTTCCTAAACTTTATCTAATTATTTACTATCATTTTATAATTATGAGAATGAAATGGTCACTATTTTTTACATTATAACCTATGTAGTCTTAATGCTAGAAAGCACTCCTCACAGGGCACCTTACTAACTATTCATTGATAAAAAAATAAATGAAGTATGTATGTAAGTAGGCATGTGAATAAAATGGCAATTAAATTTATTCAAAATGAAAATAGTTACAAGAAAGGAGGTTAACCAAATTGGGACTTTGGTTCAGCTTCATCACAAATGACAACTAGAGATAAAAAAAATACATAAATCATATTATATTTATCATCATCTGATGCAATCATATGTTACCTCATTATTAAGAAATTCTCAGATAATGAATACGGAAATCTTATAAGCCTTAAAAATTTTATTAAAAATAATATGAAAATGCAAAGACCTGATGAATACACAACAAGAAACTAACACTCATACAATGTGATTGAACTCCTTTACTTGTAATTACAAGATTTTTTATGTTGGCAATTTTATTCACGTATGGAATACAGATACCTAACATGATGTTAAATAAAAGATGCTTTAGAGCATATAAAATGGCATCATTGTAGTAACTTCGCACTATGCGCGACATTTAAACATATTTAAAACAAACAGTAATCAACACTTAAAAATATTTTATTTGACGTTCTTCAGTTCAACTTCAAATACTAATGTTGAGTTTGGTGGAATGACTGGAGGGGATCCTTTTGCTCCATAACTGAAATAAAGTATAATTTTATTTTAGTCAGTCTATTCCAAACAAACAGATGTCTTTTACATTTGTTATAATAGGTTATTATGCTGAATAAGTTTTTGAAGTGAAACTTCTTTATCGGGGTTGGAAAAAAATTTAGTGTAACATTTTTACGTTACGCGTGACATTTTTCCGTTACGCGCCATCTTTTTCTTATCCCTACCACGCGCTTTAAATTATTTTTTTTTTAAATAAGGTCATAAAGAAGTTTTTCTTCTTACGTGTGTAAGAATTTTTCATTTTTTATTAATTTATCCAAAAGACTTAGTAACAAACAATTTTATTTAAAAACAAAGATGATAACCAGATGTTATTTAATTTATTTAAACGGAAAAAACATTAACAATACAAAAATAACATTTAGCTTACCAAATCCAATATTTCTATTTCAATAAGGTACAGCATGTATTCACCCTATTACATACTCTACCATAAATCATATTTTATACAAAATATTTTCACTAGATTAATACAATATCCAAGTATAACTTACGCCATAGCAGGAGGACAGATGATTTTCCTCTTGCCTCCAACCTTCATGCCGGAGACACCAACGTCCCAGCCGGAGATCACTTCCTTGGCACCGAGGCGGAACTTGAAGCCGGGCCCCTTCTGGCAGTTGTCGAACATCTTGTTGTTCTGCTTCAATCTTCCTTCATAGTATACCTGCGAGGGACCAATGATAATGTTTTTGTAATAAAAAATAGACATATAATTACGAATATAGGGCAAAAATTATGCAAAAATTTTTTTTTATATAATAGAAAAAATGTTGCTGTAGATCTAACACATTTTAATTAAAGTTATTAAAATCTATACTTTAAAATAAATCGTGGAGGCATGTATGTATACTTTGGAATCACACATGGGCGATATGCTTATCAAAAGTGTAGTAAATTTAATTGATTCCATAAATAAAAACGAAAGAATCTCACCATGACAGTTTTGCCGGGCTTGGCTACAGGTCCATTTCCAATTTTCACATCTTCAATGAACACTCCTCCGCTGAGTGACTTCTTTTCTTTCTTTTCAACAGCAGCCTCTTCTTTCTGCTCTTTCTTAGCTTCTGACTTCTTCTTTTCAGTTTTTTGTTTTGGTTCTGCCTTTTCCTTCAGAAATAAAAATTAAATATTATAATAATAACGGCAAGTTTCCGCAACTCGCCAACGGGCACCTATTTTGTGTGAAAATAGAAATATTTTTCAATATTGTTTATTTTAAGAAATTCAATGGTATTTTTTAACACTTTAATTCACCCATACATAAAGTAGAAGAAAAAATTTGAGGTTTGGCAATGTCACTCGCATCCGTAGGTTTTAACCACGTAAATATAGTAGGCTGAGTGTTGCCAACTGAGTGAGGGAAAGCCGTTACAACCATGAACAAAGTAGACCGGACTCTCAGTGGAGTTTCGTTTGCAAAAATAGCGGACCTAAATCTGACTTCTGATATATATTGTATAGATACCAGACATCCTATAGACAGATGTTGCCAACCAGTTTTGTGGTCCCCCTCCCCCCAACCCGGTAATTAAATATGGCATACAAAGAAAAAAATAAAAATTTCCAAAACATGCCGTGTGGGGTATCAAATGAAAGAGCTTATTGAGTAGATCACGAATATATAACATACTATAGCATTTCTTACACTTTCTCTAAGAATTTTAGAAAATTTACGAAAATGCTCCATTTTTGAGTTAACTTTAAACCACTATAGATTGAAAACTCTAAAGCTCTAAAGGGACCAAAAGACCAGGGAACAGGGACCCTTAAAAGACACAGACCCTTCAATGCACATCTCTTTAATTTGGGGATCACGGACAGTCCACTATGCTGAAGTACCTATATGAATTATATGAAGTATATGTAGCTTAATGTTTTATTATGTTATATTGTGTGCACCTATTTGTAAGTCAGTCTTGAATACACCTTATAACCGAACGGTTGTTTCATTTGAACTCCAAGCCTCTATCCATACTTCATGGCGACCCTAGCCAGTTCCTAGAAAAATGATAGCGCGACGCCGGACACCGGGCGAAAAGTGCAGAGTAGCCGCATGCCAGTGTGCCTTATGGCACTAGTTTTAATCAAAATGATTATTATGACGACAACGTCCAAAACGCGAAATAGTATTTCGCAAATAAATTAGCATCGAAAAACCAAAATGAAAACGAGAGATAAAGGAAATCAAAATTGGCCATAAAAGGTGAGAAGAATGCGTCTGCGGGTGTCAGCAGCAGGCAAGCGCGATCCTGAACGTGAAGAAGCAGCAGTTTAAAGTGGGTGCCCCCTTTCCCCCAAATAAATTAAATATACCGGTGTAATCTAAAATATGGTGCGGTTTGCGTTGTGGTGTGAAATTGTGATCTATGAGGTTTAAGTGTGAAAAATAGTGCAGTTAAAAGTAAAAATATAATCAATCTATAATAAATAAATTTTAAAACAAAAGAACATTGGACCTATAAAAAAAATTATTTAAATAAATCGTGTCTAAAAAATATAATAAACAGTTCGTGGAAGTCCAGTCGACATGCGATACGCTATGAAGCGTCAGCAGAATGCTATCGTAGCGTATGTAACTGTGCTTCGAATTAGATAGAATTAATTTTAAGTGAATGAAATATGATACTACTTTGTTTGTATTGAGTCTATTTAGTTTGTATCTTTAACTTTAAGGTAAGATGTTAGTTTGTTATGGCCGATTTAATACTTCAAAATTATGATAAATTAAAAGAAATTAGGCGATATCTTATAAAGGGTATATATAAGTAGATATAAATATTTTTGATAAAAATTGTTCAAAATGGAATTTGATTTAAAAACTGCATGTGGTTTAATACCAGTTTTAGACGATAAGGAAAATACAACGAAACAATTGATTGATGCTGTGGAGATGTATGCTGACATGCTAAATAGTGCGGGTCAGTCCTTATTAATTAAATTTATTTTAAAAGGTAGATTATCTGAAAATGCTAAGCTACGTGTGAACAGTGATTATATGACTGTTACGGATATGTTACAGGATTTTCGTAGGAAATTACTGACTACAAAATCTTTTACTGCTATACAGGATCAGATACGATCCTTGAACCAAGGTTTTAAATCTATCGACGAATACGGTACACAACTTGAAAAACTTTTAACTGATTTAAATATTTCACAGGCTGATGGTAACGTAACTAAAATGAACTTGTTGAAACCGATTAATGAAAAAATGGTTGTAAAAAAATTTGCAGATGGCTTGAAAAACGAGAAGGTCAGTACTATCATTACAGCGCGAAACTACTCATCGCTGAAGGAGGCAATCCAGGCTGCGAAGGACGAGTCTAGATCGTCTACATCCAGGCCAGCCGAGGTAATGAAGATGACTTCTACAAGAGGTACGTACTATAATAATCGTTCGTATTTTCGGGGACAGGGCAGAGGCCAACCCCGTGGTCAAGGGCATTACACTTATAATAGCAACTGGGGTAAATATCAAAATAATTATAATAATAATTATCGAAGCAACGCGCCCAGATATCAAGGGTATTCGAGGCCTTTTCAATATACTCCACGCGGTAGAGGTCATTATAACCGCCGTGGATATGCCAGGCGGGGAGTAAATAATCGTGGGAATTTGTTTACCATCCCCCAAAATGCCAATGCTCAGGCTTCTTGCAATTCGGAACAAAGTAAATCTAAAGAAAGCATGAACCAGTTTTTTCGTGATGAATAATTTTATTTTTGAATGTAAAAGCTCAGCCAAATTCGTAAATTTTTATAGGAATGCACAAAAATATGTTTTATTATTGGATACTGGAGCGTCCATATCTGGGGGCACGGTAGTGCCCCCGCCAAGACGACGAGCCAAGCGAACAAGCGAAGCGCACGGGCACTACCTACCTTTTCTCGAAGCGCTTCGACGTTTTTTTTGAACCCTCATAACTTGGGTTTGGATTATGCTAGATCAACAAAATTTTCGGGATATATTGTCAATAGCGGACTTATTGAACATATTAAGTTTTAATTACATTAGCTTTAATACTTCAGATTTTATTTATATCTAAAAAACGCTAATTTCGTCACTGACTCACTGATGATCATCAAAATTCTTAAGGTATTTCCTAATGCCCTAGAAAGCTGAAATTTTGTATGTAAGCTAGTATTAGCCCACAAACAACAAAAAAATTATAAAACTTGTAACTTTCATCCCCCAACCCCTTAAACTAGGGGATGGGAGTTTGTATGAGACCTGTAATTTTAAATAAAATTTTGATGACGCTAGAGGTCTAATCTAATAATCTAAAACTTGGTTCCCCTAGATATATATATGTATAGGTACTCCTTGTTAAAAAAAAAATTAAAACTTTAATCGACATATAAAATTTTGTTACAAACAACTTACAAAAAGAAATGAAATCCCACCAAAAACATTTACATGTAAAATGTTGCCAAGACGAGCCCATATGACTCGCACTGTCAAAAAGTTATCAGATCTCATGTAGAGCCAAGCTTCTAACACTACACGCCCTAACTCTACAAGGCCTAACTTCACAAACTCTACACCTTAGTCAAAATATGTGGCTTGGCCGTTCGTTACTACAAGAACTATTGTACAGGGTGTCTCATAAGTACCCAACGATTTCATGATGCAAAAAATTAAACTAATTATTGGTTTTAAAATATAATATTGACAAATTTAATAAAAAACAAAAGGAATTTTTATTTTTTGAAGATTACATCGTTGAGATGGCCTCCATTACGATGCCGACATTCTTCGAGTCTTTGGTGAAAGTTTCTGAAAACTTTCTGAAGAAGAGGTACGGACTACGGACGCAATTTTTTATCTGATGTTGGTCTTCAAGTCGTTCAAAGTTTACGGAGAATTTTCATACACATTTGACTTAAGATACCCCCATAAAAAAAATCGGGTGGCGTCAAATCCGGGCTTCTGGGGGGCCATTCAATGTCACCCCTTCTTGAAATGACTTTTTTGGGAAACAATTGGTGTAGGGCTTCAGTTGAGTGGTTAGTTGTATAGGATGTGGCTCCATCCTGTTGGAACCATGTCCTGACATTATAATGCTCACATTCTTGAAGCTCTGGCTCGAAAAAGTTGCGTAGCATGGCCACATAATGCTTATTTGAGGTTGACGTCGCACCGAACTTGCCACCAACTCAATGTTTTCATCCATTCTTACACTTCTTGGGCGCCCAGATTTCTTGCTTCCTGTTGTGTTTCCGGTAGTGTTGAAACTCCGGATCCATGAGAGTATGGTAGAGTTGCTGGGCGTTTCATCAATATGCCTCAATCGATAATTGAGACGATACAGGCGCCGTACACGAATAAGCGATTTAATGTTTTGAAAATAGGCGCGAACGCAAAAACCGCGTTGCTTTCCCGTGAACGACATGGCGGCAACTAAAAATCCTTGGAACGCGCCAGCTAATGCCGCACTCACCGCTCCCATCTGTTGCGCCGGCTAGTCTAGACACGCTTTTGAAATCGTTGGGTACTTATGAGACACCCTGTATAACACAAAAGTAATGAACAGTGAATTAATTTTTCACCTTACGCCTATGTGAATGTAGCGAAATGGCCAAGCCACATATTTTGACTAAGGTGTAGAGTTTGTGAAGTTAGGCCTTGTAGAGTTAGGGCGTGTAGTGTTAGAAGCTTGGCTCTACATGAGATCTGATAACTTTTTGACAGTGCGAGTCATATGGGCTCGTCTTGGCAACATTTTACATGTAAATGTTTTTGGTGGGATCTGTTATTAGAGAAGAGGTGTTACCAAAGGGGTGTCAAATCTTTTATAATCAGTTAGAAGTGAATGGAATTGGTGGAAAAATTAAATCACCTGGCTATGTACATTTAGAGATACATGACATTAAAAGAAATAGATTTCAAAATAATTTTTACGTTTTTAAAAACTTACCTATTGCAGTTGATGGTATACTGGGAATTGATTTTATGACTAAATATAATGCAAACATAGATTTAGGGAAAAATTTGTTGACGTTGCAAGTAGAAGATAAATTTTGTACATTACCAATTCACAACAAAGTCGAATACAGTAACTCTTTAGTAATACCTCCTCGAAGTGAAACTATTCATTATGTTTATTTAAACAAGGATATGGAAGGTGATTGTTTTGTGAGTGCGAAAGAGATTAAGAAAGATGTGTTTTTAGCTGGAGCTATTGCTCGACCTAAAAATAAAAGAATCCCTATTAAGATTTTAAATACGGGAGAAGAAGAGGTTAGATTAGACAATTTAGAATTAGATGTTGAATCGCTAAATGACTATAACATTTTAAAATTTAGTTCGTGTGAAAGTAATCATAATAGAGCCAGTACTTTGTTGTCTTTAATTAATTTACAAAATTTGAATAAGGAAGAGAGGGAGTCAATTGAAAAAATATGTACCAAATACTCTGACATTTTCTTCTTACCAGGAGATAAATTAGAAACTACCAATGTTTGTGAACACTCGATAAAATTAAAAAACAACATTAATCCTATTTATACTAAACCGTATAGACTGCCTCAATCTTTAAAACCTGAAGTAAATAATCAAATAAACAAAATGCTTCATAATGATATAATCGAAGAATCCACTAGTGAATGGTCTAGCCCTATTTTGCTAGTTCCAAAAAAATCTGACGGCACTAAAAAGTGGCGTTTGGTAATTGATTATAGGAAACTTAATGAAAATATTGTCGATGATAAATTTCCATTGCCTAACATTACTGATATACTGGATTCTTTGTCAGGTTCAATATATTTTACTCATTTAGATTTACAGCAAGGCTATTATCAGGTGAAATTAAATTCTGAGAGCAGAAAGTACACGGCATTTTCAACGAATACAGGACATTACCAATTAAAACGATTACCGATGGGACTTAAAACTTCATGTAGTGCGTTTAGTAGAGTTATGTCGATAGCGATGTCAGGTTTAGCTTTTGAGAAGTGTTTTATTTATTTAGATGATCTGATTATATTTGGACGATCGCTGACAATGCATAATCAAAATTTGATAGATGTATTTGAAATACTAAGAAAGGTAAATTTAAAATTAAACCCAGCTAAGTGTCAATTCCTCAAAAAAGAAATATTATATTTAGGTCATTTAGTCTCAGCAGAAGGAGTGTCTCCTGACCCTGAAAAGACAAAAATTTTAGAAAAATATCCAGTCCCACAAAATGCAGATGAAGTTAGACGGTTTGTTGCTTTCTGTAATTATTATAGGAAATTTGTACCAAATTTTGCGACTATTGTCATACCTTTAAATCGCTTATTAAGAAAAGATGAAACTTTTGTTTGGAATTCTGAGTGTCAAAATGCGTTCGATTATTTGAAAACTTCACTAATGACTCCACCGATATTACAATACCCTGATTTTTCTGATTCAAACGAATTCATTTTACAAACCGATGCGTCTGATATGGCCTTGGGAGCCGTATTATGCAATGGGAATATGAAACCAGTAGCATATGCGAGTAGACCGTTAAATAAAGCCGAAAAAAATTATCCCGTTATTCAGAAAGAATTAACCGCTTTAGTTTGAGCAGTAAAGTATTTTAGGCCCTATCTCTTTGGTAGAAAATTCACAATTATGACAGACCACAAACCATTAATTTATTTATTTGGTGTCAGAGACCCATCTAGTAGACTAATAAAATATCGGTTAATACTTGAGGAATATGATTTTAAAATAGTGTATGTAAGAGGCAAAGACAATGTTATCGCAGATGCATTGTCAAGAGTGGTTATAACATCAGATGAATTAAAGAGTGTGACTGAACAGGTTTTAGCAGTAACAACTAGAGCACAAAAGAGAAGGATGGAAGAGAATAGTGTGAAAGAACAAAGTGCGCTTAATAAAGACCCTGACGCGTGGCCTGATCAACCACGAGTTGTGGAATTATTAAGACAGCCGAGTGATTCTATAGAGATGAAGCTAGTGGAAGGAGATATTATAAAAAAAAATTAAGAAAGAAAACATAAAGATAGAAGAGAAAGATTGTTTTGTGTATGTCGAGAATAAAATGGTATTATTTGTTAATTTAAGCTTTAGATTGCAATTCTCGCGAGCCGAATTTGCAACTAAGCTTAAAGATTTTTGCGAAAGGATAAAAGTAAAAGAACTATGCATAGTAAAAGATGATAAAAATGAAGAATTTATAAAAGGAATATGTAGTGAGATAAAATCTTTAGAAAAATGGAACGGGCCCCGTATATGTATTTTAAAAGGAGTTGAAAGAATTTTTGATGATAAGGTAAAGCAATTCATACTAAATGACTATCATTTGTTGCCCACAAGTGGACACGCTGGAATGACTAGAATGGCGAATAACATAAAAAGAAAATATTACTGGCCAGGACTTGATTTAGATATTCGTAAATATGTAAGTAAGTGCGCAATGTGTCAAAAAATGAAGCAAAGTAAGTATACTAAACAGCCGTTAAGTATTACTACAACAGCAACGACAGCGTTCGAGAAAATTTTTCTTGACCTAGTTGGTCCCTTAGATAGAGATGAGTTAGGTAATTGTTATATTTTAACTCTCCAATGTGAGTTAACCAAGTATATAGAGGCATATCCTCTACCTAACAAAGAAGCAGTGACTGTAGCTCATGCTTTAGTAAGTAATTTTATACTTAGATTCGGTGTTCCCAAATCTATAGCTACAGATAGGGGTACGGAATTTGTTTCCCAGGTTATGGGACAGGTGTGTAGTTTATTAAAGATAGAAAAACTGACATCGACAGCGTACCACCATCAATCAATTGGTTCTCTCGAAATAGCTCATAAGCATTTAGGTGTATTTTTAAGAACTTATTGTACGAATAGTAGTTATTCTTGGTCACATTGGCTACCATTTTGGTGTTTTAGTTATAATACTTGTGTTAACACGCAAACTAAATACACACCTTTTGAACTTGTTTTCGGTAGACAATGTCGTTTACCAAATAATTTAGATAAAAATGTAGATCCTCTTTATAATGCTGATGATTATTGTTTAGATTTAAGATATAAATTGCAAATTGCATTACGAGATGCAAGAAAGAATTTAATAGAATGTAAGGAAAAAAGAAAAGATTATTATGATTTAAAATGTAATCCTGTATCTTATAATGAAAATGATTTAATTTTAGTTAAAAAAGAAAACTCTCGTAAACTTGACTGTGTTTATGATGGACCTTATAAAGTCGTAGAAGATATGGGAGTAAATGTTAAGATTGAAAAGAAAGGAAAATTAGATATAGTACATAAGGATAGAACAAAAAAGTATGTTACTTAGAATAAGATAAATATAGTACATAAGGATAGAACAAAGTGGTTCTTACGTAGAAAAAACATTTTTTTTTCTCTTTTTTTTTCTTTCACCCCCGAAGGTGAAGTACCTATATGAATTATATGAAGTATATGTAGCTTAATGTTTTATTATGTTATATTGTGTGCACCTATTTGTAAGTCAGTCTTGAATACACCTTATAACCGAACGGTTGTTTCATTTGAACTCCAAGCCTCTATCCATACTTCAATGCAGAGCGAGTATAGCGTCCGAGAAAACGGCAGCTCAAGTCATCATTACCGACACCTGTTGTATATTATGTATATGTAGATGTATATATAGTATGTATAAACATTGAGAGCTTATTAAGTCAACAAGAAAAAACTATTGTTCATCCTACCTTCTTTTCAACACCGTTCACTTGTCCCTGTGCCTGCTTCTCCTTCTGCAGTTTCTTCTTCAACCTCTTCTTTTGGTTCTTAGTGAGCTTGCTCATGTCGATCTGGCTGTCGTCCTTGCTGGTGTCCATGCTGGTGTCAGCCTTGGAAGAGTCGGCTTCTTCTTCATCATCATCATCATCATCACTGTCTGCTTCCTCCTCCTCTGCTTCTTGTTCTTCATCATCATCGTCTTCTTCTTCATCACTGTGGAAATTCATGTTTTGATTATGGAAATATTGTGGCTTTATGTGGTAAGGTAAAACAAGATGATTTTCATACCTATCATCAGCCTCGGCAGATGTGTTAATTTTGAAAGACTCATCATTTTCATCACTGTCAATATCCTCTCCATTCAAAAACTTTTGCAATTGATCTTCATTGTCAGAATCTGAACTATCTTCATCAGCAGCTGCCTTCTTTCCTTTCTAAAACAGAAATATAATGATTTTATTTACATGCATTATTAATTTTACGACAGTCATACTAACTGTATAAATATAAAAGTAACACTCGCACAACAAATGATATGAATTTTTGAAAATCTAGTTTTAGGGCATACACAGTTGGTTGAAATATTTCAAATTTTACAACAGAAACAATGAAAATTTTAAAAAAATTAAGCGGGGTTTACACGGGTCGATTTTCGGCGTGCGGCAAGGCGCTTCACAAATTGCCTCATCGAGCCGCATCACTAGCCTATTTACACAGGTGACTAAAATCGAAAACATCTACATGTAGCAAGGGCCCATCCAACATTGGGCCTTGCGGCTTTAGTCACTTGTGACCTAGTCGAACTAAAAAGTCTATTTTCGCCCTACGGTGGAAATCGTGCAGCTTCAGACACCTGTGTAAACCCCGCATTTATAAGTATTTATTTGAATGACATATAAGTTTACATTAATTCATAAAATTAATGTTACCTACATCCTACATCTACAAGATATAAATATGTGACAAACTAGCTGTTTGCTGTGACAAATACACATGCAAAATCAACTAATTCTATAGCTCATGTGTTATTCTGATGTACCTATATTCCTGTTAATTTTAATCCAAATCTGTCCAGTATTTTTCTATCAAAGGATAAAAAAACATCCATACTTACAAACTTTCACATATATTATTCAGTTAATGCTTTGATGATAAAATTACCTTTGCCTTCTTAGCGCTAGTAGCGGAGTCAGTGCTAGTGACGAGCTTTCTCTTGTTCTTGGCTGGTTTCTGTGCCTGTTCCTGTTCTTCCTCATCAGCTTCCTCCTCCTCTTCCTCACCCTCTTCATCGGAGACCTCATCATCAAACTCGGGGTCGATGTAGCCAGTTAAATGTACATTGCATTTACCTGTTGAATGGAATATTGATAACAAATACAAAATTTGTCATGAAATTCTATATTTTCATTATACATACACAAAATACATAGAAAATATGTAATAAAATCAGGAACTAAACTTATAATACATCTATGGGATAATCAATATATGCTGATATCCTTCATTAATTGTTATACCTATTTGTTTTGTGGAATTCTTAATAAATCGGACATTCACACACTCACAAAAATACATTTTATAGACCGTTACAGAAATCTAAAACTTACCGTTTGTCAAAAAGGCAACATTTTCACCAGTTTTAAAGTACAGGTCGAGGGGCATTTGAATGGTTTGCTTCTTCTGTAATGTGCATACAAGGAAGTTCTTTCCGTCAACTACAACCATGACCTGACAGGCTTCATTATCACCTGTGGATATGTCCATCGCTGCATGTGAAATGTGGAAAGGTTTGTCCACCAATTGGGTGTACCTTTTGTTTGGTTCCATAATAAGACCTAAAATAAAATATAAGATGAATAAAAAATCCACATGTGACTCAAACAAGGGCAATTTTTTTTTTTTCACCTTAAACCTTAACATTTTTATGGATGAATTGTTCATTTTCAATCCCTACAGTAACATCGAAGTATTTTTAAATTATTTTAGAACATACTGACAGTTTGAAATAAATTCTGCCACCACATTGGTCGAGAACGTGGCCAAAGAATATATACGTATAATACAGATTGACTATAATACATAATATCATTGTATCAATATAATCAATATCTAATGAATACATGAATGTACTTCATGGAGAAGTATTAATTTGGAGCCAATTATAATTTATATTAAGAGTAGCACGTGGTGACATGGTTGCCGGTACTCGGTACTCACCCCAAAACATCTTGCCGGTTTTTGTTAAACGAATTCACAAGAAAACAAAACTAGGAAAATTATAATTTTATCAGAATTAATCTTCTTCTTTGTACCCAGCTATAAGCAGGGGTTAAAAATATTTTATATTTAGTTATCGACAAGAACCACCAGCCGTTTTTTTAATAAAATGGATTGACCTCGCTGTCACCGTCGATAAATCAAATTTACCATCGACTAGGTACTTGCTAGGTACCTATCGAGCCACCGGGACGGCCGAAGCTACAGCATAGACAATATATTTTTTTAATGATGTAAATACTTGTCTTTTCGATCAAATAATAAGAAAATTAATCAAGCTATGGGAAATGACTAATTTTATGACATTTTTGTATAGTAAGCAGTACATTAGTTGAAGTAGTAGTAGTAGTTTTGAACAATTTTATGGTATGAATACTGTGAAGAAGACATATAAACTATATCGAATGCTATTGCAAATTTTATGCTTTAAATAAAACATCTTGGAACTTCCTTTACTGTTTGGTTTCGTTCGTTCGCTGAATGAACATTTAATATACTACTCTCTAACGAGAGTTTATTACAAAATTCCACTATAATTATATTTATTACCCAATATTACAACATCATCAACAAACCATAAATAAAGAAACCATAGAGCAAATGGAAATATAAAATCGTCCTTCATTGAGTCATTGACGTTTGACAACTTCTGTCTTCTTTTCTGTTTACTGTCAAGAGATAGTTGCAGTGTATTCAAAATGGTAATCAAAATTTTCTATTAAAAATCCCTTATTATCTTATTAATCACCAATTGTTAAACGATTTTGAAGAAAATATTTGTATTAGTATAGAAGTTTAGATGTTTAAAATGAGTATTTACAAGAAAAACTTAAAATATTCCAGGGTCGTGTAAGAACTAAGACTGTCAAAAAGGCAGCGAAAATCATTATTGAAAAATACTACACCAGGCTGACTTTGGATTTTGATACTAACAAGAGAATATGCGAGGAAATAGCCATTATTCCAACCAAGCCTCTTCGTAACAAAATTGCTGGGTAAGTGTTTTCTAACCTAAAATTAACATGAAGTCGGTCTTATTTATTTTATGTATTGAATATTGAATGTAAAAAATTATATTCGCTATGTTACAAGTGTGTATAAGCAATCTAGCTCTTGACCATGGTTAAAATATTTCAAATTATGTATTGTTTTTATTTTTGAGTTGTTTACATATTGTTATAAAAAAAGTACTTAGCTGTAATTTACTACATCATTTTCAGACAAACAAACACAAAGTTATCTTTCGAGTTCAATTATTAATATTGTCGTTATTTGTTTAATTTTATAGACAAACACTATGTTCAACAAGTAACTATAAAAAATAGACGCAATTTCCTTTAACCACGTCCTCTACATAATTAATTCTTGAAAATTATGTACTGGAACATACAATATTAAACAAATGAAAAAAATCCTTGCATTAAAACATAAAACTTATTGGAATTCTTTCACAGCTTCGCCACTCATTTGATGAGGCGTCTCAGACATTCCCAAGTAAGAGGTATCTCCATCAAGTTGCAAGAGGAGGAGCGTGAGAGGAGGGACAACTATGTTCCAGAAGTTTCTGCCCTGGAACATGACATCATTGAAGTTGACCCAGACACTAAGGAAATGTTGAAGATGCTCGACTTCAACAACATCAATGGGCTCCAACTGACGCAACCCGCAACTCAGGGTGGCTATGGCGGCAGACGTAATTAAGGATAATAAATTTTAAAAATAATATATCTTGTTTGCTTTCAAGTTACCTTAACCCTATTACACACACTTATACTTTTTTTTTTTCGCAAATCGACCACAACCATTCATTTTGCGTGTTCAAGTTACCTTACTCCAATTTTTAGGAATTGTTCTAGTTTTTTTTGGGCAGTAATTTATTTTAACCATAAAGTTCCATAATGTTATTTTGTGTATGAAGTACATAATATTATTGTATTAATGATTCTAGTCTGTGGTTATTATTATCATTTTTCTTGGCCTAATAAATTAGTTTTAATTTATTTATGTGAACTTGTAGGTACTTTGTTCAGTCTATCGCTGAATTTGTAAATTATGAAAGGTATTAACGATGTTTGGGAAGTTAAGCCCATAATAAAACTGGTTACATATTTCAATTAGTGATATGACCTATTTTTTATTTACATACTGCAATTAAATCTACTTATGATTACACGATTAATACTTTCGAATCTGAAGGCTACATCGCCAGCCCATAGAGTTAGGACAGCCAAATTTTCGTTTACTGATGAGTATACAATGTTAAAAATTAAAATTCCTCAAAATCAGTCCAATCGCAGCAGTGTGCGTTACCCAGGCAAAATGTTTTGCTTTAGAGAGATGAGACTTAAACAAATAATTAGTGTATCATGAGGAGCAATTTGTTTACTAATAGCAAAATTTGTTTGAATTGTAGTTTTTAAGTTATTTAAGAAAAACAAATTTTGCTGGAGTAACGTTTGAAACGTTACCCAGGCAAAATCGTCTTTCAAAAATTAGTTTCAGCACGGAACCAAATACATGAATAGATAGCTTTTGTTGAGTAGTAAATGTTTATAAATAGCAAAATTTGTGTGTGGTATAGTTCTTTAGTTATTTAAGATTTTGCTGCGGTAACGTTTTGGGATTTCCCAGATCTCGAAAACGGCTCAACGCAGAAGTTTGAAAAAAATACCAATAAAAGACCTTAATTTGTTTAAATTTGTTTAATCATTAGTTTTTGATTTGGTTGACGTAAACCAATGTAATTAAATGGTTTCAAAAATCAGAAGAAGCGGGTTTACATGTAAACCAATACACTTATAACCAAATAAACAGCTGTAAAAAATACCCGTGGTTCGACGCTTGTTTACAGCAGACATTTTAGATTTCATACTTTACACGATATGAAGATAAAAACAAATTTGATTTATTTTAGACTGGTCGTACTTTAGCGATCGAATACGCAGTTCCCATAACATTAAGAAACATGGCATACTTTAAACCAATTAAAATGATTCATGAAAATTCTTTCCTGTTAATTTCAGCCTTGAATTACGGCTCTAATGAAAGTTATCTCAAAAACAAGAATATGTCAGCAATTCTCTAATAAGCCGACCAAATTGAAAAGGTCACGTAAAAGCGACTGCACCGTACGTACGGGTAATCTTCGCAAATTAGCAGCTTGGTAACCGATGTTTTGTACAGTTAAGCAGAAAAACGTTATTCGTGAAGCCGATTTTTTAATATTTTTTAAGTGCAGTACCATATTACACAATTTTTACTAGTTAATAAAAGTGTAATATCATAGTGTATAATTTATAGTGTGATTTAAAACAATACAAACATATATACATGTAGCTATATTTTTAGTACTTAATTTGTTGTTTCTGTTAAACCAAATGTTTTATTTTGATACCACAACGCAAAGCCACGCTAAAAACGTTTTAACGTTCTTGATGCTAGTCAGAGCAGCGCGCATCGCTGTCAGCTGTGTGCAATGCAACGCAACAGCTATATGCCTTGTCTTACTTACTCTTTAGCTGTGAGTAGTTGAGTACGCTCTATCTATGGGTACGCTAGCTCCGACCGAACCAATGAAACAATCAGTCGTGAACCAAGTGTTTTGGAGAGAAGTGCTTGTGGTTTATGTGTGTGTGTGGTTTATGTATGTGTGTGTGTATCACATGTAATGTTAAAATATTCACTCTAAGTAACACGTAACAAAACTCAAAAATGTTGATGCTAAGGCAAAGCAATACATATAATTTGTATGAGACTGATTTTTTAAATAAAAATAATGAATCTTAACCATTTTATTATTTTAACTAACCTGACCAGAAAACTTTTGTATTCAACTGTACTAACAAAACATCTATATTATCCTGTTCATTTCAGATGGTTGCGCTTATGTATGGTGCGGTCGCTTTTATGTGACCTTTTCAATTTGGTCGGCTCATTAGAGAATTGCTGACATAATCTTGTTTTTGAGATAACTTTCATTAGAGCCGTAATTCAAAGCTGCAATTAACAGGAAGGAATTTTCAGGAATCATTTTAATTTGTTTAAAGTATGCCATGTTTCTTAATGTTATGGGAACTGCGAATTTGATCGCTAAAGTACGACCAGTCTAAAATAAATCAAATTTGTTTTTATCTTCTTAATGTGTAAAGTATGAAATCTAATATTTCTGATGTAAACAAGCGTCGAACCACGGGTATTTTTTACAGCTGTTTATTTGGTTATAAGTGTATTGGTTTACATGTAAACCCGCTTCTTCTGATTTTTGAAACCATTTAATTACATTGGTTTACGTCAACCAAATCAAAAACTAATGATTAAACAAATTTAAACAAATTGAGGTCTTTTATTGGTATTTTTTTCAAACTTCTGCGTTGAGCCGTTTTCGAGATCTGGGAAATCCCAAAACGTTACCGCAGCAAAATCTTAAATAACTAAAGAACTATACCACACACAAATTTTGCTATTTATAAACATTTACTACGCAACAAAAGCTATCTATTCATGTATTTGGTTCCGTGCTGAAACTAATTTTTGAAAGACGATTTTGCCTGGGTAACGTTTCAAACGTTACTCCAGCAAAATTTGTTTTTCTTAAATAACTTAAAAACTACAATTCAAACAAATTTTGCTATTAGTAAACAAATTGCTCCTCATGATACACTAATTATTTGTTTAAGTCTCATCTCTCTAAAGCAAAACATTTTGCCTGGGTAACGCACACATCGCAGCACGAATGTATGTTTAGGTATTGTTTTTATGTTGGTAGGTAATATTCATAAATAATAAAAAAAAATCTATAACCATCACTTCCAAAATGAATCGCAAAATGTGTTGGTAAGCGCATAACTCGAGAACGGCTGAACCAATTTCGATAATTTTTATAATATTCCTTGAAGTACGATGATGGTTCCGAAAAAAAATGTAAATATGTACCACGGGCGAAGCCGGGGCGGACCGCCAGTAGACACAAAATCAAATATAAATATGCATGTTTGTTATTATAATATTGTTTTCCAAAGCTTATTAATGGCTTTGAAACCTTTTTGAAACACATTACATGATTTTTGTCTATTTTTTTAGTTGGCTACACAAGGCACATGCAGCAGAACACTATTACTCCTAGCGGACATGCAGGCAAAAGCGTAATATTGAAATAATTAGGAAACAAAAAATAGGAAAACAGGTTTAAATTAAAAATAGGAAAACAAAATAATTATTTTAGAAATTAAATAAATGTATTTATTGTTGCCACAGAAACTATTCGAACGCAGGAATTGTTGAACTTGCGATGAAATGAGCGAGACGGTACCACTGTTGCCAGATCTCCCGATTTTCCGGGAGTTCTCCCGATTTTAGTAAAATCCTCCCGACATCCCGGATGCTCAATCAAACCTCCCGATTTTTATTTACTGTTCCACAGCTTGAAGTCCAGTTACTAAAAACACTGCGATGCACTGCGTCTACTGCGTGAAACGAATCACCAAACCACCGAACGAATCATAAAAGTAATAAGTTTGTACAGTATGTAGTGTAAAGTATGCCTTCATGGAATGGAATAAAGTTGAATATTAAACAGCAAGACTTTGGGACACCAGACTAACCGGGTTTTCTAATTATTATACGACCAAATTAGGAGACATAGTTCAGTCTAGTAATTTTAAGGATAAGTAAGGTATTTAAATGAACAGTATTAGATTGCTTCGTTGTTACCAGAGATAAACATGTTGTTACTTGTGAGCACTTTGTGAAGTGAGAAAAGTTTTGTTTGTTTCTAAGTATCATCATTTTAAAGTGTTAATTATATAAGTTTTAAAGCTGTAATTGTCAGAACTTAGAATGTCTAGTTCTGAGAATGATCAAGAGGTGCAAAATACACCCCCAAAGAAAAAGAAGTACAGTGTCAGCTATAAACCGGATTGGGAAAAAGATGATCTGTTTGAGGGATGGTTATCAAAAAGTAATAAAGGTAAGGGTCAAAGGGGACTTAAATAATAATAAAAGCCTTACTTAGTTACTCAATGATAAAAACTTATTGAATACAAAAAACCCATTTCATTCGTTATTCAGGAAACCTCCTGGATTTGTATGCATACACATGTAAATAGTTCGTGCGTGTAGTGCAGTAATCAATTTGTAATTTTGACATTTTGTTTTGTAGTTCCACAACACCACACAAAAGTACTGACGTGTTGAACTAATTTGAACTCTAAATTCACAGTTCAAATGATTATTTTTGGACTATGCAGACTACATTTTTTTTCTGCGTTCTATTCTGCAAAGTTATTGACTTTGATCCAAGAAAGTCATTGAGGCTTTATGGTCTATGATATTTTTGTTTTTTTTAGTACTGTTTGCACAGTTGGTTTTTAAGACTCATCATCTATAAGGCGGCCTATAAAAGTTGCCAGTTTAAAAAAGTATTCTTAAAGTACGGCAGTATTTTCGTCTTGAGAAATTAACGCATTTTTGTTGCAATATTTAGGCTACATTAAAAAATATTCTTTTCAGGTCCAGATTTTGCTTATTGTAAAGTGTGCTCTTGCGATATAAATATAACGAGAGGGGGTAAAAATGATATTAAAAGACACAAAGAGACAAAAAAACATGAAAGCAATAAGCTGAAAATTCGAGGTCAACAGAGTCTAGACCAGATGTTTACAAAAAAATCTACATCGTTAGAAAAACTAGTCAAACAGTCAGAAATTAGAATCGCCGCATTCATAGTTGAACATAATATTCCGATCAATGTCATGGAACATTTCCCAGATTTAATAAGAGCAGTATGCCCAGATTCTGAAGTCGCAAAAAGGATTACCTGTGGACGTACTAAAACAACAAAAATTATTTCGGAGGTGTTGGGAAGAAGTGACGTTGACACCATGGTTGAAGCCATGCAGACAAATAAATTTTCGTTAACAGCTGATGAAAGTACTGATAAAAGTACAAAAAAGCATTTAGCAGTAATTGTGAGGATCGCTCGAAATAATCTGAAGGTAAATATTATGTTTATAATGTAAAGTTTTCATTTTAAATATGTTACCTTTTATACTTTTTAAACCCTATTCTTTTTCAGGTGGAAGATTTTTTCTTTGAAATATTTGAAATTCTTGAAGGTAACGCCGAAAAATTGCATGAAATAATTACAAAAAAAATGACCGATTTGAGGATTCCATATAAAAAAAATATGATAGGGCTGGCCGCAGATGGTGCCAACGTAATGATGGGAAAAAACAATTCTCTTGCTACGAAGTTCAAACAAGACATACCACACCTTTTCGTTATGAAATGTGTATGCCATTCTGTACATCTTGTAGCGTCTAACGCTTGCTTAAAATTGCCTCGAGAACCCGAAGATCTAGCACGGGATGTGTATAACTATTTGAATGGTAGCCCAAAACGTACCGGCTTATTGAAACAATTCCAAGATTTTTTGGAACTAAAACCACACAAATTACTGCAACCTTCTCAAACAAGATGGCTCTCTTTAGAGGCAGTAGTAAAGAGGCTACTAGAACAATACGAAGCCTTAAAGTTGTACTTTAGGGACGCTATTTTCAGTGACCGTATTAAAGCTGCAGAAAACATATTGAGAATGCTAGAAAACCCAGTGAACAAGCTGTATCTGCAATTTATGGCGTATGCCTTAGGAATATTCAACGAACTAAACAGAACCATGCAATCAGAAAATACGAATGTACACATAATTTACAACAGGGTCATGACCGTAATCTACACAATTTTGGGATGTTATGTGAAAGATGAATACATTTCAAGAAATGATCACAAAAACATCGACTATAAAAATCCCAGAAAGTACATGGATATAAAAGATTGGTATTTAGGCGCTGAAGTAGGGGCGACATTATCTTCACCAACATTAACAATCAGTCCCGAAGAAATAAAACAATTCAAGTTCCGCTGTTTGGAGTTTTACATTGAGGCAATTAAACAACTATTACAGCGATTTCCGTTTGAAGATGATATGGAAATTTTGAAAAAAATGGAGTTTATGGATCCAAAAATAGTTTGTAGTGGCAAAATACTATCCATCGCCGACATATTGGGAAGGTTCCCAAATATAGCACCTTCAAATATTATCCAACAGATTGACACCGAATGGCGGCTTCTTCGGAATACGAAGTTAAACACGGAAGATGAAAATTTAGAAGTAGGAGCTTTCTGGAAAAAGATAGCCCAGATGCATTTGGGTGATGGCAGCAAAATGTTTCCAAATTTAACTTCGACAGTTTTGAGTTTTATGTGCTTGCCACACTCAAGTGCATCTGTGGAAAGGCTGTTTTCCCAAATAAATTTAACCAAGACAAAGTTACGTAATAAGCTGTCTACCCCGGTTATATCGGGAGTCCTTCATACAAAAAATTTATTAAAAAATAATTGTAATTGCTTTAATTTTTAAATTAATGACAAAATTTTACAAAAACATAATAAAGATATATATTAAAAAATCTCCCGATAATTTTTGTAATTTTACCCTAAGACTCCCGGATTTTTATGGGTATGCCTCCCGGAAAATAAAATTTGGATCTGGCAACACTGGACGGTACCTACGTCAGACTCAGATGTTTTCCTACTCATTCACGCTTAATTCAATGTGTGTAAAAAGCTATTTCGCACTCGCTCGGAATAAAGATTTTTAATGTATAATATTTAGTGTGTTTTAAGATAATTTAATTTTTATGAATTAAAAAGATATTTTTAAATACTTATTATTGTCTTATAATTACTATGAATCATGGAATGTTCACATTTATTAGATAACGTCAAGTTGTTTAGCGAACTCAACATTGAGGACACCACAATCACAAAGAACTTCAAATGTTCAGGTAATTCAAACTATAATATAGTGCATTAAATTAACATTAAAACCTAGTTCTTACCTAGTGCGTCATCATATATTTAAAATAGGAGGTTAGTGGAAAAATCAATACAGCGAACTAAAATAATCAGCTGTTTCGCAGGGGGGAGGGGAGGCATTAGTGACCGTGAAGATTGTTTCGGAATTCGGATGCAAAAATATTCCTATCCTATGTTGTATGTGTAGTGTAACCTTTTATTTCATGAAGGCTAATGTAAATGCTAAACTAAAAGGGGTATACATGAAAACATAAATAGCCATTGTAAGACGTAGGTACAGTTTTGGAAAGCATATTAGAATGACTCACTAAACAAAACATTAATGTCCGAGATATATTTTTGCGCAGTTTGAACTAATCACTGACGTCATAAGCGTGGCCTAATGCTGCTGTATGAAAGTAGAAACACCCTTCAAATATTTTGTAAACTATGTAGAAAGATTTCTATAAACATAATATACCCACATGTGATTTGATGCATAACAAAGTTCCCATACTCAAATAAAAACACTATAAATAGATCTTGTTTATACAGAAAAAAAACATCTATTTTGATGGATACAATAATAAATTGCAATTTCAGAATGTTCAGTAACAGAACAGAATTGGCTATGTTTACAATGTGGCATTGTAAGCTGTGGAAGATACATAAACGGACATGCAAAGAAACATTCAGAAACTTTTGACCATCAACTATGCATGAGTTGTGATATGTACTCAGTCTATTGGTAAGATTCTGATAAATTTATTATAGTACTAGCGGTCTGCCCCGGCTTCGCCCGTGGTACATATTTCACAATAAAAGGTAGCCTATGTTGTTCCTCAGGGTCTAAAGATTGTCTGTGCCAAATTTCATCAAAATCGGTCCAGTAGTTGAGCCTATTCATTACAATCAATCAAACAAACAAACAAACAAATTTTTCCTCTTTATAATATTAGTGTAGATGTAAATTCGGACAAAATGGTTTAAACTTTAAACAATATCCGCTTATCCTATCTCTCAAATATCCAATTTTATTTATTTATTTGTTGTCTTATGTATTTAGGTATCTATCATCTATGCATATAAGAATGTCTTTAAACAACACATAGTATATATTTTTATCATATCAAATCAACCTTAATCTCTTAATTCTCATTTGGCCTGATTTATGATAAGGCAAATATTTATGCACATTCCATTTAAAAATGAATAAAATAATTGAACTGCCTTATTTTGCAGCTACAAGTGTGATGAATATGTTTCAAATGATACAGAAGAGCATATTATTGACAAAATTAGACAAAGTATTAAAACCGCTAACAGCAAAGAAGATTGTGATCCTAACAATGATCAAAATACTGATGAATGTGAAGATAAAAATAATATAACAAATGAGTCAAAAGATAAGTCAGAAACTGAACCTAGTGAAAGTAATCCTACCCTGGAAAATACCGATACTTGTAATGTGGATGCACAGCCAAGTATAGCAGAGGGCAGTGAGAATAAAGTAAGAGTATCAAAGGTAAGCTATTATACTTGGAAATATTAGCATGCATTTAACCCATTGAGCCCCGAGCGGCCTAATCGGTCCACGACACAATAGATTTTCTATTGTATCTGTGATTCCGGGGGCTGAGTTATTGCTATTTTTATTAATTTAGCAAGAAAGAAATCTTTAATAGTGTTCGGAATCAGCACTAAACAATTTTATTTCAATGTCTATAATATCATTAATTTTATGTCATGTGCAGAAGCACGTGTTGCTTGTAATAAGCATATGCAATACTTTTACAGTTATTGTTGGAATTAGAGATATAATCCATTAAAATGATTGTTGGGATATAATATTGTTGTTGTTTTTATATGTGAAATGATCATCTATGTTGGTTTGATAACCTCAACAGTGCCTGACCCTTTTCCTGAACTTTGATAGGGGACTGATTAATAATTACCTATTTATATAAAACTCTATTTGCATATTTCAATTAGCTTTCCTTGATATATCCAATTAGTATTGAATCGTAACATTATTTTAATTGCTCTTACTATTTCATTCACGGTCAAACAAATGATTGAATATAGAAATCCTTATGCATAAAATGTTGTTAAATTCTTTGTATACTTGAAAGAACCCATACTAAATACTATAATGTCCAATGAAAGATAGAAAACGATACTAAATTTTAATAAAATTAAGCTGGAACTAACTTTTTGTCCATTTAATATACCTTTTTCGTTAGATGATAATTTACATTATATTATACATTTTAGAATGTTGAAGAACCTGTGCGGAGCCTACGTCCCAGATCTAGAAAGCGATCTCATTCCAATGACAGTCACACATCAGAAAACAGTATGCAGTCCAGCAAGTCTAAAGAGAAAAAAGTATCCCCAATAAATGGGAAGAATCATAGGGATAAAAAAATAGTCGGCTTAAAGAATTTAGGGAATACATGCTTCATGAATGCTGTATTGCAAAGTTTGAACAACATACAGGAATTTAGCTGTTATTTTAGTCAGTTGCCATCTTTGGAGATGAAGACCAATGGGAGGAAGGTTTATCATTCCAGAAGCTATACTCGGCAGGAGATGCATGATGTAATTATGGCAGAGGAGCTTAGGAAGGCAAGTTTTTTATTGTTTTTCTTTATTTTTTATTCTATTGGATTCTTATTCTGTGTAATTGAATGTTATGTATCACTATCATCACTACATAGTCACAAAGTCGCTTTTTCTGTCCCTATGTCCCTTTGTATGCTTAAATCTTTAAAACTACGCAACGGATTTTGATGTGGTTTTTTTTTAATAGATAGAGTGATTCAAGAGGAAGGTTTTAGTATATAATTTATTAGGTTTTAGACAAAGCGGGCGAAGCCGCGGGTGGTAAACTAGTTTTTGTATGTGTTTAAAAATTTACAATACAGAAAAAATAGTCAACAGCATAATACTTATATATAAAACATGAACTTTATTTTTGTACTATAACAATATAACGTTACAATCAACGTACATCGTTTAAAATTTAATTTTTTTAATTCCTTCAGGTGCTGATAAATCTCAACAATGGCGGGTGTGGTTCCAAAGGGGCCATATCTCCGGAATGCCTGTTCCTTGTCATATGGAAGGTGGTGCCGAGGTTCAGGGGCTATCAGCAACAGGATGCGCACGAGTTTCTCAGATATATGCTTGATAGGTGAGTTTTGGAATTACTCACTTATTTATACCAATAAAATGTATGAATCAATGATCGAATCATATTATGTTACCAATAGTAAATAATATAAAAATTATATTTCTATTTTCACGGCCTGTCGGCGCGATATATATTAGAATAACCGACAGGCTGCATTGAAATAACGAAATTAAGAAACGGATTCTTGTTTGTTTCATTGCTAAAATATCAATAATCACTACATATTATAAAACAAAGTCGCTTTCTCTGTCCCTGTTTCCCTTTGTATGCTTAAATCTTTAAAACTACGCAACGGATTTTGATGCGGTTTTTTTTAATAGATAAGAGTGTTTCAAGAGGAAGATTTTAGTATATAATTTATTAGGTTTTAGACAAAGCGGGCGAAGTCACGGGCGGTAAGCTAGTTAAAAATAATCAAACTATTGTTTAATATTTTTCATATATTGTGAAAGAGGATAATTTAACAATGATTTAATTTCAGATTACACACGGAGTTATTGCAGCTGTTGCCTCCGGATAAGGCGGAAGGAGGATTTGTGCCGAAAGCGCCCTCAGCATCTATCGTTACTGCAGTATTTGGAGGGACTCTGCAGAGTGAGGTAATAAAATATTTCCAAAATCAGAATATGTAGCATATTATCTAATAGGAATATAAAATATCAATAAAAAAGCACTTTTTTTTATTTGTGTTTAAAAATTAAATTACGAACGTTTACTAGCATAATTACGAAAAAAAAAGGCTTTTTAGATATTTATTATTTCCATAGTATAGTAAATGTGGATATGTTATATGATTTCATAACAAATTAATCCAACGAAGCGCAAAAAAAATGTGTGTAAAAAATACTATAAGTGTACACACGTAAGAAGTGAAACTTCTTTATGACCTTATTTTTCGAAAAATAATTTACTATATGCAACTTTACAGAAATACGTCGAATCACGCGTGGTAGGGATAAGAAAAAGATGGCGCGTAACGGAAAAATGTCACGCGTAACGAAAAAATGTAACACTAAATTTTTTTCCAACCCCGATAAAGAAGTTTCACTTCAATAATACGGGAAAAAGTTGCACATTTAAATTGTAATGCTTATATATGTTAATTTTTTCACAGGTTCGATGTCTGGCGTGCGGCACGGAAAGCAAGAAGTTCGATCCATTTCTAGATCTTTCGTTGGAACTACCGGAGGGCGGCCCGGTGTCGCTCGCCGACTGTTTGTCGAGCTTCGTACAGGTATCTATACATATAATAAATCTGTAGAAGGGTCAATACTGTACATTAAAAATATTGAAAAAATAAATAGCAGGGGTGTTACTGGATCAATACCAAACCCAAATATATGATTAAAAAATTTTTTGTCTGTCTGTCTGTATGTGAAGGCATCACGTGAAAACTAACGGTTCGATTTCGATGAAACTTAGTATAATTATGCCTTATTATCCTGGGCATAAAATAGGATACTTTTATCCCGGAAAAATACGTAGAAAAAAATCTTATTTTTTTTAATTTTTCCGCGCGGACGGAGTCGCGGGCGGAAGCTAGTAATCTAATAAACTTAAAAAAAAATATTGATTAAATTATTTTCGACATCAAATAAAGTAAGTATTAACATATTATGATACATTTAATAATTTTGCATTTGTGTGTAGTATGTACTCATTTGACTCCAGTTTTTCTTAATAGCCACAAGTTTATTTTTTAAGTCGTGAATGAATTTAAAGTTATTGAAAATAGCTGTTTTAATTTCAAACAAAATTTTATGGTATCTTTCATAGATACGTTTCAATTGTATTATATTTTAACTAGCTGCTCCGCGCGGTTTCACCCCCGTGGCTCCACTCCTGTTAGTCGTAGCGTGAAGATATATAGCCTATAGACTTAATCGATAAATAAGCTATCTAACACCGAAAGAATTTTTCAAATCGGACCAGTAGTTCCCGAGATTAGCCTGTCAAACAAACAAACAAACGAACTCTTCAGCTTTATAATATTAAGTATAGATTAATTATGTAAATAAATGTATTATTTCTCAGATCGAAGAGCTTGCGGACACGGAACGTTACTTCTGCAGTAGTTGTAAATGTAAACAAAAGTCAACCAAGCAGTTTTGGATTCGGAGACTTCCCAATGTCTTGTGTCTACACCTCAAGCGGTTTAGATGGAATAATTATTTTAGGTAAGTTTAAAACATACTTTATATTTAAGACTAGCTTACCGCCCGCGGCTTCGCCCGCTTTGTCTAAAACCTAATCTTAATATATATAAATCTCGTGTCACAATGTTTGTCCTCAATGGACTCCTAAACCACTTAACCGATTATAATAAAATTCGCACACCATGTGCAGTTCGATCCAACTTGAGAGATAGGATAGTTTAAATCTCAAATAGTTTTAGAGAAAGCGGGCGAAGCCGCGGGCGGTAAGCTAGTAAATTATATACTTTTAGTATTCCTTCCTCTTGAATAACTCTATCTATTAAAAAAAACCGCATCAAAATCCGTTGCGTAGTTTTAAAGATTTAAGCATACAAAGGGACATAGGGACAGAGAAAGCGACTTTGTTTTATACTATGTAGTGATTTAAATAGCTTATTTTTATCAAACTTTAATCTCTTTCGAGAACATCAGTTTAAAATACCATAAAAACTTATGGATAAGATATTAGGATTATATTTAAAATTACAATTCCGCTCACGAAAATATTTGGCTATTATGTTAATTGTCGACAACATGTTACTGTATGAATTTCAATATTAAGCCGCGTTTCAACTAATTATTTTGATTTCACTCGCAATACGTGACGCTCAACACGTATGGCATGCACAACAGTGCGCGACGTTGCCAGCTTGCATACGACGTTTCAGCTAGCGCGCGACGTTGCCAGTTTGCATCTGACGTTCCGCTAACATGCGACATTGCCAGCTTGCATATGATGTTTCAGCTAGCGCGCGACGTTGCCAGCTGGCCTGCAGCATGCCGTGCGGCTTGCTTGTTGTTGTTGTTCTAACCACTGCCGCAGGAGTTCCCCCCTCTCCTAGTGTTGATTTCAGCGGTTATAATGTGATACGCGGCTTATATCGTAATTTCTCTAACGTAAAGACGCGTATTTATGTTAAATATTGTTGATGATGAGCAAGAATGATGAATCGATTAAATTCCACTAACATCTGGTATTGTTCCAGAACGAAAGTGGACACGACGATCACGTTCCCGCTGCGCGCGCTGGACATGTCGCGGTTCGTGCTCGCCAACGTGCCCGACACGCGCCGCTCCGGGCTCGGCAACTACCTGTACGACCTCGCCGCCGTCATCGTGCACCACGGCTCGGGGTCAGTGGCCCTGCACACACACACACACACACACACACACACACACACATACAAGCACACAAACACATGCACGCGTACGAATGCACGCATACACGGGCAGGCGTAGTGCAGTAAACACGCTCATATGCACACACACACGCAGGCGTACGGACGCATGCTCACAAACAAAAGCAACATGTGCACGGAAACACGCGCAGGCATACGAACGCATGTAAACAAACACATGCACGCAACATGCGCACGGATACATGCGCAGGTGTACGAACGCATCTTCAAGCGTAGAGTGAACCGGTACCTACTAGGGAAGCGCGCACCATCTTAGACCGCATCTTACCTTTCTATCAGGCGAGATTGTGGTCAAACGCTTCCCTATCTAGAATAAAAAAAAAACAAACACATGCACGTATACACACGCACGAATACACGCGCAGGTGTACGAACGCATCTACACAAACACATGCACACGCGGGCATACGGAAGCATGCACACACGAGCACAAGCACGCATGTACAAAAGTACACATAAACTTGCACGTATACACACGCATGCATACACGTGTCGTACGGAGTCATGCACGCATTTAGAATCACACACGTCGATTTATGCTATCGGTCACCGATTCCTCCGAGTCGGTTATATGCGCAACAACACAAACTGCATGCCTATTTTTTTATTTTACTTTACCTTAAAATGTTCTACAGCGCCGGCTCCGGGCACTACACGGCGTTCGCGATAAACGAAGAGCAATGGTTCCACTTCAACGACCAGACGGTCCGCGCCACGGACTCGTCCGCGGTCGCCACGTGCAAGCCCTACATCATGTTCTACATACGCCGCGAGTTCTCGCTCCCCACCGCCACGTGACCACACAAATACAGATTAAATAAATATTCCTAGCTGACAGTATTGATTAAAAAAAATTTTTTGAAAATCGAACACCCCCGTTCGATGTTTGATGTTGCAATTTGAAATTCGTATCACATATTCTAGAATGTTTGAAACAATAATAATACGCGTCTCGCTACCCACCTTTATTCATGCCAACGTTAATAAGTAATAGTTCATTGATAAGTTTGCAGTACTTGTAATACTATAGTTGATCTCAGTCATATCGCATACTCTGGCATTTTCGGCGCATTCGATGCGTAAAAAAATGTAAGACCGTGACGTTATGTTTAAGTTTGTGAGAGATGTTTCATATCTTTTACTATGAGCTTAGAAACGAAAAGTATTTGAGCTGTTTGTCTTATTTAAATAATTAAAATTTACAATTGCACAGCCACTTAAAATGTATTGGGAGAAAATTATAACATAACCTGTACAATGTACGTGATAGTTATAATTATTACAGTTCGATATTTATAAACATTTCATGAATGGATTAAACATGTCTAATGTATATCTTATTAAAATTGTAGAACAAAATATACTTAATTAGAAAAATGATTCATTTAGAGCTTATATAGTTAACTTATGAAGATAAATGTAATTTACACGAAAGTTGACTTTAGCAACTATTTTTGTCACGTTCTATGAGATTTTATGTTTTGATGCCATCAGGTTCTTTTAAATGTTCTGGATTATATTTATTTGTGCTTTTTTATGAACACTGTAAGCAGCTCATACATTCATTTTTAACAGAGTAAAATTAAGGTAAATAAATACAAAATATATAATTTCAAAAATTCTTAAAACCTTGTAAATTTTTTTAACTTTCTACCATGAAAGGATTGCTATGCTAAAGAAATATTCAAAAATATAATTTAGTTTGCATGTTCATGGTATATGTATATTAAAAATGTTTAGGCGGTCGGTGAAATTATCCAAAAGAATTGAATCTTTAAGTTGAAATTCTAGATCTTACATAACCTAGCCGATAAAAATGTGTATTAAATAGACATTCGCATGTCATCTCTCTCGCACGCTTGTGATCAATCGCATGCTATCTCTCTCGCACTATTGCGAATAGTCACAATTTAATATTCGTTTTATATCGGCAGAATCTGTCACCATTTTAATTTTACTCTGTTTTAAGTGAAAATAATAAGTTTTTCTGTATTCTGTATTTTATCTACAATTTTGGAATATAACTTGGTAGCCTGACATTCCTCGGTGTTTGAGCTGGACTCTTTTTCTAACTTTATAGCCTAGCATAGATATTAAATAATGATATAGGAATGATATTGTAATCCTAGCAGGAATGATGATCATGCTTTTAATTTTTGTTGTATTGCATTTCTTCAGAAATACAATGTTTTTTTGTGAAAATAGCGTACAAGCCTTAATAATGGTTTAAAAAAAATATGGAATTCAAATTGGGTGTCTGATTAGCCAAAGTTGAGTTGGCCAGTTGTCTGGTAATATCCGCTTATAATTTGTTTCCGCGGATCGAGCATTTTATATTAAGTACAAGGTATTATTTTATAAGAAGTTGAAATAAGGAGGTTTCAACCATACATTCCCGTTACAGGTATCTGATGAATTGACGTTTTTATTCAGTGCTTTACAAATTCTGTGTCCTTCAATATTGTGATAGTATAATGCATGTAAATAAAACTTTTGAATGATCTTTTTAACATTTCTTTGCAATGTAAATCGACCTTTGTGACAGATGTATTTTGTCTAAGTACTTCAATTACTGGGAGTTCAAAGTGATTGAATTTAATAAATTCGCAATTGAAAATCACGTGTTTTATTGATGCATGGTAATTATAAGTTTTTATTAATTTTCAAACATTTGACACATGTAAATAATTTTTTAAACCATGATTTTTTTGTTGATTCTAAGTCCGTATCAATAGTTAGTTCTAAAGAAGGAACGCTACCTGTAATCGGCAAGTATTCATTCCATTCCGCTGGTTTCAGCAAGGGTAAATTTCTTATAAAAAATTGATTATCACTTGTTGGTATTACGTGTGTACTGTCCAATTCCTTTTGTTCGACATTAGTCTCATACTTGATGTCACAATCATATAATATCGATGGTTCATCATTAGTTATATTATCACCGATCCAATTGCCTTCAAGTTTTTCTATAGGATCTGATACTTCATGGCCTTTAACAGGTTTTGAGATTATTTGTATTCTAGGTTTTTCAGTTAGTAATTGATTGGACGACTCTAAATTGATTGTTTCATTTTCGAGGTGATCGACACTTGTTCCTCTTTCTACAACTCGGTGGTCTGGTTCATTATCATAACGTCCAGAATCATTCTCTTTGTTATTCGTAATTATGTTTATGTTAGGTTCACAATACACTAAATTCTCGTTGGTCTGAAATTTTATATTGTTTCTATCCTCTTTGGTCATTGGATGAAATCCTTTAGCTCTTGGCGATGAAATACTACCGTCGCCTTGTAAATTGTGTGCAGTTGACGTAGAGCGATAAGTCGAAGGCTTTTCATGACTAGACCAAGTAGTATTGGGAGTCTTTCGAATAGAATTTGTAGGAGCTGCATTATTTACTTCTGTATCGTTAATTGAAGATTGTTTTAATGGCTCTGTGACTTCTGTAACAGTTGGCAATGTTGACGTTAAATTCAAGTTTAGTCTTGGCATATATGGTATAGGTGTAGCTATGCGATTAATATTGGCCTCTTTAGTCGGTTCAAATTCTAGTTCATCAGTTGAACTGGTACAGCTACTTGATATATTGGTTAACATATAATCATTGTCCGACAGAATACGTTTATTCTTATAAGAGTAAATCCAAATGGTTCTCTTATCTTTGTCGTGTTCTTGGGCGAAATAGATTTCTTCATTACATGGTTCAAGAGTGTCATTCCAGTAGTCGCGATTGGAAATTGCATCGCCGCATTGTATTAATTCTATGTCAGCATTTGGATTATCTGATGAAGTACTAGATGTACCTAGATTATTTGGAATAGTGAAGCGATTGACTTGCCGATTATGATACGATTTGTACTCTTGATCATTGGAGTAATTTCTATCTAAACTATAAAAACTGGGATACAGGTGGTTCGGACTACGATCGTAAGTCTTATTCATGGTTGGTCTGTTTGAGTATTGTTGATCTTCATTATTTTTATTCCTTCGTCTTTCTCTTGCTGCCTCGTTTATTCTATAACTATCTTCATTAGTGAATAAGTCGTGACTTATATAAGACCATGCGTGAGCAAAGCTGTAGTTTTCTGAATCTTTCCTGTCTTCAATCTCAGGAGAATCGTCAGAAGAGTTTAGAATTTCGGTGATCTCTGCATTTGTATTGATTTCTCTTTCCTCCACAGGGTGTAAAGATATACTCGGATGTATGACGTTACGGTTTGCTAGAAGAATACTAATGTTTTATTAATATCAAATAAGTAAATGAAATGAACAACAATTAACAGTGTGCTAATATGAATTAAGTTTTATTAAACATAGTGAATGTGTATTTTTAGGTTACTTACTATTCAAATGTATATTGTTAGTTATATTAAAATTTCTATTAAACATGTTTGCAAACAATATTAAATTATCACACAGTCAAACTGAAATAAAATAAAATAAATTCACAGATTGGGGATTTATCTAAGGGGGATATAAATTTCAGAATAGCAAAACACATTGCACAGCTTTCGCAATTGGCAAAAAATTACAGCTGTTTGTCATTTTTCCAAAATGAATGACATATAAGTAAAAAAGTTTTCATTATGTAGGTACTTTTAATTCCATTTTAATTCCATGCATTTAACAATTTTGTGAAACTGTCTTCAATATTTTTACACTTTAAACAATATCGAATGTTCACACCCGTATTCACATGAAAAAAAAATCTACATGTACCTAGATAAGTATACATATAGCTACGAACGAAGTAATGGGAGTCTAAATTCGAAAAGAAAACAACCTACCTAAGCTTTTTGTTAATTCCGCCTTAAAAATCTACACGAACAGACACAGCCACTTCGGAAAATTCCCAATTCAAAGCTGAATAAAAAAGCCTTAAAATCCCCGACTACGTTAGCACTCAAAAATATTTTCCAACAGAGTGTAGTAGAGAAAAGAGTAGCAATTTAGTTGTCGCTAAAAGCCGGTGCGGCGTAGCGGCGGGTAGTGAGAATGTTGGCGAAACAAAGTGTAAATGGAATGATTGCGCCAATTCTCGTACAAAGGGAGACGAAATTGCATTAAAAGCTCAGTGGCACGGCGCATTTGCCAAGCACTTACTCCATTAGACGCGACCAAATAACATTACCGACGCGCTACGGAATATACGACAATAATCAATTATGATCTATATTGGTATTGCTCCATTTTGTCAATAAGCAGTAATATTGATGTAAGTTGTAACTCATATCTAAACAATTGGTTAAAAATTCACCGATGTGTAAACTTTTGTAATAAATGCTCGATTCCCTAATTTATTTCTCACTCCGTTCTTTCAGGTCAAATAAATGGTATAGGTATAGACCTTATTCACTTTTAACTTTATTTATTAGTTTATTTTTAAGGTTCACCAACAGGTGTTTAATTTAATTAGCAATAGTAGCACATCTTTGTCAGGCAAATACAACATGCGTAATAGATAGCCATATATTTTAGACTAGGTAACTAAGTACTCGTTCAATTATTTTTATCAGTGCACCCTTTAATACTAAGTAGATGTAAGTAGGTACTAAGTATATGTGTCTACATGGTAATGAGGGGAAGTAGGTACGAACTCTAGGAAGGTAGTCGAATGAGAGCTAACACTTAACAGAGATGCATATACATACTAATTACTAACCATACTAAGTTTGTTATCTAATCGTCAGTCTTTCTCATTTTAAACATTGTTTTTTATTTATTTATTTATTATGGCTCATTAGCAGTTGTACATCGATGAATTCACATAAAAAAATACACAAAAAATACAAAACATGATCTACAACCAATAAAAAATGAGCACTGCATGCACTAAAAAAAAAATACGTTACAACTCATTCAATACATTCCAAAATAATCAGTTAATAAATTATAAACAAGTAAAAATTAATTCAAACTCAATCTTAATTCATAAAAAATAATAATCAATTTAATTATAATTTGAAACACGTAAAAAGCGAAACGTTACTTTAAAATGTATGTATGTTTTTATTTTTAATTTAGGTACGGTAGTATTTAGGTAATTCTGAATTGCCTACCTAGAGAAAGACGATAAACGACGTTAGAAAAAAAATAACGTAAACTAAATAAAATACTTAATAATAAAAATCAGCGCTATTTTTGGAAAGTTGAAAATCAGAGCCAATTTTAGATATAAACCTCAAACCGTATAGATTTACACAATATAATTTCTGCACAAAGCGCCATAGCAAAGTTTCCCGAATGTAACACGGCTGTGTCCGCGACAAAGGTTAATTAATTGAATTGCAGCGAGAGGGCGGCAGCACTCATCGCTCACTAATTCGCAAATTAGCCGAGCGGGCCTTTGTACGGTCCATTAACCGTGGCACATTTATCTTAAATTACTTCAAACTGATATTACACTGTAGCCTGTAGCTAATTAGTGACACGTAGCGGCTAAGTCTATCACTATTGGCATAGCATAGGTAATAGCTGTCCTATGGCAAAACCCAGATTTCGACGCTCAATATGTACCTAGATTTTAGAGCTATTAAGATCCAAGTTCTAAAATCTGAGTATCAAACGTTTCTTATAATAATTTAATTTTACCAACTTTTATAACTTATAATTATCTTTACTTATTGATAGCATCTTAAAAGCACAAACAAAAACAAAAGCACTTTCAGTGGCGTAGCTAGGGGGACAAGGGCCCTGGTGCATAGGGAAAGAATCGGGCCCTCCTCCTCCCCTCTTTCCGCGTAGTTTGAACTTATATTTGCCTTCAAAATTATTGATAAGAATAAGAATAGAAAACAGTAAGTGAACTTATCTCTAGTAGTTAGGCTAAATCCATACGTCGTCTCTATTAGACTCTCCATGTGTTTAATAGAAGGTTTAATAGAAGAAAAAGGGAATAAATAAACAACGACGCACATGACAATATAGAATATTTATTATACAGATGAGATTAATTAATGGAAAAAACGATTTTTAACAGAATTCCCCGCCCAATTCACAATCTCTTGCTCGCTTTAATTTTTGCGAATTCGTCTATAATTTCACTGAAATCCAAGTTTGATGCCGCCTCATTTTCTATTGCAATAATTAACGATAAATGTCGGAGGCGATCTGGTCAAAATATGCTGTTTCTTAAATAATTTTTATAATCTTCAGTTTACTGAAAGATCTTTCTGCTGCCGCGGAAGTAACAGGAATTGTATGAAACACTAGCATCGCTGTATACACTTCCGTAAGGTCACACGCCAAATTTTGTTATAATTTCTTTGCAAAGCTGGCGAATAGACCACGTCTCCATCAATTGAGGGAGAATCAGATGATATACATTAAGAAATTAGAGCGAGAAATTGGGTCCAATTATATCGCAATATTTCTTCTGAAACTGATCACAGGCCGTTGGTGTTTGAGAGGGTAGTCAATTATACTGTAACACTGTAACCGTTGCAGCTGCGAACAGTATGAAAATCGGAGATGTCATCTAATTTTGACAGTTTAACACTATTTTACTGGAAAAATTGATGAATTTAGTGTATCGAACTGTAAACAATCCAGTGTAACTGTTAAAATCTCAGTTTGGACAGGAAAATTCTCTGTTCCACTGTAAAATGAAGTGGGTACCCCGTTGTTTAAGCAGTTTACACTGCGATATTTAACTGTTTCTTTTTTTCCGTGAAGTAGCTCATTTGTCAATTTGAATTTGAGTTCAGAATAACGTTGTTATTTTTTGTTGTCGATCATGTTGAGAGCTATCATAGATTATACGGTTACCGTTGTGCTGCAACCGGTATCGAATACATATTTTGTCATCGGAAATTTTTTTAGCGAAAATGAGTTCTAGCAGAAATTTGGTGCCAGATGGATGGATGTGCGGAATTGGTCTCACTACCGTCAAGCACGTGAGCTTATCGCTGATCCAAAATATATTAAATATTTTTTTTTCAAAGCTGAGGTTTGAGGGCCCCCTGAGCTCCGGGGCCCTGGTGCACTGCACCACCTGGCCATATGATAGCTACGCCACTGAGCACTTTGGCCTAATATAAAATATGTAAGTAGGTACCCACGCGAAATATTCCGGAAACCATTTTTTAATAAACGTCCACGTAATAGGTTGTTATTTCCGCCTCTTCACAATTATTGTTCACGAATAAATTAAAAACAGCGTGGAAAAACCAATATGTTTACAGCACTGACAAACCTTCCATTAGCACATGGCGTATACGAAACGATGGCAATCATTGCGCGCTATAATTAGAATTTACTTTTGTCTATCAAAATATTTTTAATTGGTTTTAGCGTTGGAAAATAGTGTAGTGTATGATTAGTGGGTTTCAAGCTGTATATTTGCTTAATGGAAGGCGAGATAAAAGCGAGCGCTATCGGACGTATCGGAGCGGTAATTAGAGGGGCGAAGCCGCCGCTCTGAAGCTCTTCCTTTACATGCCACTTAAAGCTACACTGCCTTCTCACACTTACCTCATTATGTAAGGCGTTAGGAATTGCGCGTTCGACCAATCGGAACGAAAATACTTGATGCAATATTCTAATACATTGTACAATGTACATACCTACCTACTACCTAGTACCCTGCACCTTTGTTAACGAGACTATTACAGGTCTATAAAAGGCAAAAAAAAATAAAAGTTCATTTCCAAGATTAACAACAGTTTTCTAGTTAACAAAGACATAACTACAAAATATATAAAACGGCTAAATGTAGAGCTAAATAAAATAACTACATACTTTGTAAATAAAGCATATAGAAGTGCTATGATATATCTAGCCAAATAAAGGAGTAGGTAGGTAGGCTCTACTTAGCGAGAGAAAGTAAGTTTGCGAAATAATAATTGAATAACAAGTAAAAGCAACTTCAAGTTATGTGCATGTAATTGTCTGCATTATTATCCAAAGCTTAATCTGACGATTAAATTTGATATTGTAAAACCTCCACCCATGCACAAAAATTGATCATATTTATATCTTCTAGATAATATACCTATCTACATTGCTACTTTCTATAAAAGTAATTAATATAACATATGACAATTGAGATATTTCTTTAAATAAAATAAGAGAATACAATAAAAACAGCTGTGTGACACGCTAATGTTCCCCTTGTACGTTTGATCGTTGCTTTTAGTGAAATTGCTTTATAAATATTCAAGAAAGCAAAAACTTAATAACATGGTATCGGACATTAATTGCAAATTATGTTCGTGCATTAGTGTTGTGCCGTCAAATCTAGTTTAATCGTAGGTAGTAGGTACATACCTATGCACTTCGGAGTTGTAATGTTCAAATTCAAATAGAAACATTTTTAATAAAATAAAAGGTAATCTATTATGGTTTAAAAACATAGTTAATATAAAAATTCTTCTCATATTTTTTGAAGTGAAACTTCTTTATTATTTATATGTAGTTATTCCAGTTATATATTATGTACCTAGGTGTATGCGTTGTTCCCTGAAATAGGTATGTAAACGTCCTCCGAAGCCGTATTGCCGATTGCGTGCATATTTTCTAAACATATTTCACGTAATTTCCAAAGTTTCTTTCAGATTCCTATCTCTTAGTAGTTTTCACTAAATATTTTCTCGTGTTTTCATTGAGTCATAGATAAATATCTTCGGTGCGTGCGCCTTGAAGTTCGTAAACAACCAAACATTATGGCACCCAGTAGTTGCCAGATATGAGAAACCTTTGGACGGAAACAATTTTTTATTGAACTGTACTACTATCATAATGGATTCCTCATGTAATTTTTTCTCGCCGTAGCTGTAGTATGACGTAGGTACATATGGTATTCTTAATTTATTACGTTATTTTTTTTATGAAAGCATAGCAAGTGACAGTTGGTGATTTGGATTGAGCTGGATGAATGGTGGCCGTAGGTGTATAAATATTGCGGATAGGTACTTGATAATATTGAACCTATGAATGTATTAATTTATTGATGAATGGACACCCATTGTCCAACCTATAACATGCTTATAATCTAACTGTAAATTTTATTCACAGTCTTGCACCAAAGGTTCACTCTTTTACCAAAATATCGTAAATGGAAGCCATGATTTGACACTTTCAAACAAATGTTTTAGGAAATGTCGGCTTCGCTCTGTTATTCAACAGGCTAATACAAAGTCCCAGGCGCCTAATTGTCACGTTTTCACACAAAATTACTATTTAATTCTACACTTTCAATAATAACCTAAATATCGTGGCTTTTTACACGTTTTACACGGTGAAAGGAGGCAAAACACTAAAACTTAATTCACTATAAAAAATGTAACGAATTATACGAATTTAGTTCTTGTGCAAAATTCAGTATACCTACCATTAAAATAAGTAAAAAATGTTTATTTGAAAGTGAGCTAAGTTTTTAGACAATAGAAGAAAGTATTCATCCAAGTTACAATTTCATGTATCTGTATTAAAACTGAAATACAGGCGGTTTGCATCATAAAAAATGCAAAAATAAAAATTTAAACACACTCAACTAATCGAAGTTACCTAATCTGAGCGTACCTACTAAACAAAAATCATACATTCATTGCAATTACCTAGCAATTAAAAATTGTCAAGAAATTGTGGAAAAGAAATGCGAATACATAAAAATAAGTTCCGTGAGAAGCATCGAAAATGATTTCGCGTTGAAACCACAGCTAAAACTAAGATAAGTGACGTGTTAAATGTTAATATTAAATTTGTCTGTTATTAAGTTCGAGTGGATCTTTTAGTTTTTTTCTTGTTATCGAGTGGAGTGTCAATTATTTCATCAGTAACATCTATCGGGCCGCTTGCATCTCTTCAGAACACGTCGGCATTAGAAACACGTTGTTTTTTGTTCTATTAACGCTTCGTATGTTGGATCAAGTTTTTGTTTCTGTTGTTTTTAATACATCCTTCAAATAATTATAAGAGAGAGATTCTACATGACCGTGGAAAGTATTTTAAGACATCATCTTTGAAACACGGGAAGCACATACCTAGTTAGGTAAATCAAATTTCGACTTTTAGATACCATAAAATATAAAATTGTACCTAATCATATTTTGTCAATAAGACACAGTGTTAGTATTAATAATTACAAAAGTCACAATTTTCATCAAACACAGTAGTTCATGTTATCACACTTTTGATTATTTTTTTAAGCTCATAATTTCATTACAAAAATGTTCACATAGATTTCATCTATACAGTTGATCGTCCACATTTAAATCTAATTTATATTATACAGATACCATTGAAATAGTGAATCTCGTGTCATTTGGCGAGCAGGAAGGTTGCATTAGCGGCTCTGTAATCATGCGCCGCCGCGCCGTCTAATCGGCCGATGCATTCACTTCATGCATCTCCATTACCCGACATTGTTTTAGTATTGAATCTAGCTCTTTAAATTCTGTGGAAAGTTATTTAAAGTATTAGAAAAACAGCTGAACATTGACTAAAACTTGAACAATGCCTAATATTCAGACTAGTTACCTACTTACTTATGATTCAGCTATAAATAAAAAAAAATACGGATACGTACGGTAGGTACTCGGTACTACAATGATTTGTCCGTTTGTTTTGTCATTGGAATTCACGAAATAGACGTTTTTGTTGATTTTTATTTGATCATCCATTTGAGAAAATTCCATCTTTGATTGCGTATGATTAATCAAAATTGGATATTCTGCTCATGCTGCTGTTAGACGATTTTATTTTTTTTGATAATAGCTATTATCTCTGTAGTTAACTATGTTGAAGTCACTTGAATATGTAAATATTTGAAGATAAAAGTCTGAAATTAGACTATTTGTCTATACTCTATAGGAAAGATCATCTAGCTTCACATAAACACCTAGAATAGTTTCAATAATCTAGGAATATAGTAATTCTTAGCTTGAACCTCAGTCTTTTGCAGACAAATTATTATAATTCTTCCGAAGCCAACAATAACATAATACCAATAGAAAAAAACTTATTTTAAGCTAAGACATATAACTTTATGGAATCTGAATGATTTTATCATCTCGAGGCGTCTTTATAATCAAACATTACACAAAAGTTATTGTTCACAAATAAAACGCTCGTAATACTAATTGAAATACTACATTACGTCAGATAAGATTAGAATAGGGGCAGTGTTCGCTTTACAAATATAAACCAATCATTTGGATGGCTTAAAAAGCGGCGATGTAACGCAACGTCTATTGCTGTGATAGGTATCAAGTGTTAAGAGAGAGCGTTTTTAAATACTTTAAAATTAAAAATATGTCCATGTATTTTACAAATACATACTTTTTTAAATACTAGTCAATAATTATTAGATAAATTATATAAAAAAATAGGTAAGTTTCGCACTTTCACAATCGAAAATAACAATTAACGTGAAAAGAAACGGTTTCTGGGTAACAAATTCGTAATTAATGACTTCAGTACCTTCCTACTTTATTTTATCACATTTCGTTTCTTTTCTAAAAGAATGGCTTAATTATATCAAATTAATATCTAAAAAAGTTTGGAGTTATAAAAAAAAAAAATGTTCAACATCTCATGACTTGAGTCGAATTGAATCCGCGCCTCGTCATCGCGCGGCGCCTTTCAGTTCATCTCAAACGTTTGGTTCCTCCCCCACAATAGGCCCAGCACAAAGAGTTACTACGTTTGCCGCCTCGTTATGTAAAATCGACCAAACAATGCCAGCGGTATCGCTTTCGGTAAGAATCAATCGAATCAAATTAACAATAGAGGTCAGAAACAACAAGATTGACATCCAAAGTAGGGTGAGCTCGTGTTCAAGCATGTCACGAACGTTTGAAGGTTCATTTGTACTGGTTGTTTGAGTATATAATAAAACGCTGTGTAGTTGCGGTTGCTACGAATGGCAGCCATGTTGTGGAACAAAAGGTGCCATCAACGCCTTGTCAGTGAAGGGTTTAAAACAAGCTATTGTCCTTATTCTATCACTGTTGCCCTTTGCATGTTACATCATTATAAACGTTTTAAATTTCGTTTTGGTTTTAATTTAATTGAGATGTAAGATAATTGTTTATCTTTTTTAAATTCAACTAAGTTATAAGCTATAGCATTAATTATTTATCTAAAATTCGTGACAAGTAAGCAGAATAAGTAAAGTCTCGTCACAGAATACATAATCCATACTAATATTATAAATGCGAAAGTAACTCTGTCTGTCTGTTACTCAATCACGCCTAAACTACTGAACCAATTTGCATGAAATTTGGTATGGAGATATTTTGATACCCGAGAAAGGACATAGGCTACCTTTTATTTCGAAATAAGTACCACGGGCGAAGCCGGGGCGGACCACTAGTAGTAGCTAAACGCTAGTCTCGTTTTAATAAGTCCCACGGAGAATATAATTAAAACTGTAGTTTGATATTTGATGAAATTTAATGCATACTCGATAGATACAAGGAAAGCTTAAACTGCAAGATAGAGTTGCCACTTTTTTAAAGCTCAACTCGATGTAAATTGGACAAAAAAATAATTATATAAAGTCTCACACATTTATTATCTTTTTAAAGCTTCAAATTATTTTATTTTTAACTCCAATGAAATGGATTTTGGAATGGTTAAGACTCAAGAGATATTATAAAGGATAACAGACTAACTTCGATGCATAGAACCTATAGCAAAGAAAATAAATTTTTACATATCTAACACAGGTCTATATATTTTCTGTTCTAATTTGAGAGGTGGCATAAAGGCGTTTGATACAAAGGCTGTTGGCGCGAGTAGGTACCTACGTGTGTGTTGGGAAACACATACTTTGCATTTTTCTCCCCCAAGAGAGTGGGTGGTTGGGCTCCTGGCAGTTTATGTATATGTACGACTGGTATATGTATGTTCTATATTGTATTAATCAATGTATTCGCTTCTTGAATTAGCTTAAAATGTTCATATTCGATTCTGTTATGCATTGATTGTTTGACATTAATTTATACAAATCTTAACTAAAATATAGATCCGTTAGATAACTTACATTTACGGTTTTGAAGTATGTATTAAGCAAAAGACAAGGAAAACATGCAAATATTACATACAACAGATCTTTAAATTACGCAACATCCGCAACATTAAGAGGCTTTATGTAAAGTACAAGTTGCAGCATTCCGCTCATAGAATAATGTAAAAGTATGCAATGAAGAAGTGCCTATGTAGTGTGTACCTATCAGTTTGACAAAGGAAAATATCGTAGCTAAGTAAACACAAAATATGTCGTAGCACGTCTACGCGGTATCTACGCAGCCCTACACCGAAATATAGCGTAAACAAAACAAAAATATTCACCCTCTTCAAGTGGAGGTAAAGCGGGGTACACACTCGCACAGCTAATAAACATTACCGCACAAACAGCGCGCCCGGGGCGGCGGCACCGCCGCGCCATTTGCATACCGCCTTTATACGCGCCACAGACTATCTGTTTTTCAGAACGACCACTGAAATTTTTTGAGTATTGTGTATGCAGGTTTCGTATACATGGCAAACTGAAGATCTAGTCTATTCCATTTATAAGCAATATTTAAGTACGAAATTTCGTAAAGGTTAGTAAAATAATTGTAATTTATATTAAGGTAGAGCCATCTAGTAAATTGATGATAGTAATTAATTGTTCTAATTACTTTTAGGTAGATATAATGTTTAAATGTATTTATTTTTAAAATACCGATTTTTAATCGTGCTTAAGTGCGTTCGAAAAGTCAATTTGCCATTGTTCATTCCATTATCAAAACTGTCCAAGTAGTATTCAAATGTTAATATAGACTAACGTTTAATACCTCAGGTAACACAAAGTTACTCTATGTCCTCACAACACTTGGACGCTAACCTAATACGACGTACGTCAGTTACTCGCAGTTACGTGTTGGGAAATTGCTCTGCAAGGGTTACTAGTTGATTTTCAGTTGTGGACGTAAATTAGAACACGTAGGTATGAAGAGAACGGAGAATTGTACGAGAATTATGCAAAAACTATCTATTGCACGTTTGTGAAACAAAGGAAACGTTACTTGGAGTTGGGAGTTCTGAATGGTTATCAATAGGATATATTGTAATGCAGATGAAGTTTATATTTGTAATTCTAAATTCAAAATAAAATCAATAAAATAATTTGATAAATTTAATGCCAATTTGTTGTCTAAGACAACAGAGATTTTTGGTAAACAAAATAAAATACAAATAGGAAAATAAAACATTGGTAGAAAGTAATTGTTTATTTACGGTGTTTTTCCACTTTACTTATATACGGGAGATATAATAAGTGATAAACAAACGTCCACGTCGTATCACTTAGGGTCAAGTTTGTTATGTACCTACATATAAGATTAGAGGATGCATGGGGCCACCCAAGAAGCTGCACCTGTTAGGAATTGCGACATCGCGCACACCTGCGCTTCCATAGAGTGTTGCGGCAATCATCGCCACCGCGACGCTGCAGCTACCCCGCCGAGGAGGACGAGCACTCTTAGTTCTAACATCGAACGGGAGGGACGTAGGTTAAGTTAGGAGTAATTTATTATGTAATTTTTTTTACAATAAATAATTTAAAGTAAATTTCGGTTTTTTTTGCGCCTTCGCGGGCCGGTCGATATAATTGGCGCAGTCTTGTGGATGATCCTCGAGAGCCGTCTCTCGGAACGCGAAACTACAAGCATCGAGAATTGCCATTCCATCGGAGGGACGACGACGGGGACCAAGAACCTACATCTATTGGCCGCCGCAACGCGAAGGGTATCCGAACATTGATACTGCAAGAAAGGCCGAAATGAAAATCCTGTAAGTACACTAATTCTCTTAGTGACTTGCCATTCCTAGATTTGTAAGTTTTCCTAGATTACCCATTCACGGGAACCGAGGAACTGTAGCGCGTAGGTTTAAAATATTAATTCATCGCGAATTAATTTTCGAATTTTACAAAATCAAATTGTAAAATTCAAATATAGATATTAGGTTGATAAAAGATTAATAAGTTTAAATATTAATTAATTACGAATTAATTAATTTTCAAATTTTGCGAATTAATTCATTTCATAATTCAGATATATTAATTAGGTAAAGATTATTATTTTTTTTATATTAGTTTAACGAAGTTAATAAATTAAATTTAATTTAATATATTTTATATTATAAGTATAGGAAATTAATCTAAAATGTCAGATTTAGATAAAATTTTTAATGCACTTAGGCTTTTGCCAGAATTCGATGGTAATGTTAACGTTTTAACAAGATTTATACATTTAAGTGACCAATTGGCTGAGGAATTTATAGAAAAAGATCCCGGAAATACTTTAAAAACTGCCGCGTTATGTAATGGTATTTTAAATAAAATCACTGGGCCTGCAGCCCGAGTTATTAATGCAAACGGTATACCTACTACTTGGCACGGTATCAAAAGCGTATTAGTTAATAACTTTTCTGACCATAGAGATGAGACCGCCCTTTATAACGATTTAGCCTTATTAACGCAAGGTCGTAGCTCTCCTCAAGAGTTTTACGAAAAATGTCAACATCTTTTTAGTACTATAATGACGTATATAGCATTACATGAAACAGTCGTTACTACTCGTGAGGCAAAAAGGGACCTGTATCAAAAATTAACACTACAGGCTTTCCTACGTGGCCTACGAGATCCGTTAGGCTCACGTATACGTTGCATGCGCCCCGCAACCATTGAAAAAGCATTAGAATACGTGAATGAAGAACAAAGCACTTTATACCTTCAACAACGTAATGAAACTTTTGATAGGAAACCCCACGTACCCTTTAGAATGCCGTACTCGAATGAACCGTTTTATAGACATAATGATTTTAGTGAACCTATCTCTTCTAAACTACAGCCTTTACATTCGTTCAGACCGCAATTTAAGCCACCAAATTTTAATCGAAATTTTAATCAACCACAGGGACCAGCACGTCCTACTCGTACTATGCAAATTTTCCGCGCTGCACCCCCTAACTATAACCCGCAGAGCAATACGTTCAGATTACAGCCTAAACATCCCGCGCAACCGAAACCGCATCCTATGAGTGGCGTTAACCATTACGTTACAAAGACTTTACCACCAACACCTTTTGCACGCGCTCATGATTGGTCAAAATTTGGTAATCCACCCCCGAGTAATTACTTTAAGACTAGGGAGATGAATCATAATGAATATATAGATAACGAAGAATATTACTGTACCGATTTATATCCTTATGAGGATAACTATTATAATAATGAATATTACTGTACGGAATATGAACCTTATGTACATTACGAACAGACAGACGCACCTGAAAATTCTGATGAAACGTGTGACGTACGTTCAGAACACGATCAGGATTTTCAGAATCCACCAAAATTAGAAAAACCAAAATAGAATTAAATCTACACACGCAACGTCAGCTTCCTTATATTCAAATTCATAATCCTCCACTTAAATTGTTAATTGATACTGGAGCTAACCAATCTTTTCTTAGCCCTGATGCAGTACAGAGATATTTTCCTGACGTTACTCTTAATTATGACCCCTTTGAAGTAAGTAATGTTCATGCTGTAACTCGTAGTAATTATTCTATAACATTACCTAGTTTTCCTGAATTTAATGACCCTGACGATATTACATTTTTCGTTTATAAATTTCACAATTATTTCGACGGCTTAATAGGTTCAGATTTGTTAGATAAATGGGAAGCATCAATTAATTATAAAACTAAAACTTTAAATACTTGCAATGCTACGAATCGGTTATTAGTATATGACTCACGGAACGCTAATCTTTATGAGGACGTCATACCCGCAGGAAGTAGTAAATTAGTTAGATTACCTATAGATGTTGAGAATGGAGACGCTATTATACCGGAACAAATTATATGTAATTGTCATATTTCTGAATGTTTAACGAAGGCGAAAAGCAATCGCGCTATCGTGGAAATTTCTAATCCAACCCGTAATGACGTAATTTTTTCAATGGATCGACCAGTATGTGCCGAGGTTTATAATAACGAGTGCACGCGCACCAAACGTTCGTCCGACCGTGTGAAACAGGTATTATCTCGCTTGCGTACTGATCACTTAAATAATGAGGAACGTTTAAATTTAGAGTCATTATGTTCACAGTATGCGGATGTATTTTATATAGAAGGAGAAACCTTAACATTTACGAATAAAATTAAGCATTCTATTAGAACTAAGGATGAAATACCGGTTTATACGAAAAGTTATCGCTATCCATTTATTCATAGACAGGAAGTACAGAATCAGATAAGTAAGATGTTAGAACAGGGTATTATTAGACCATCAGATTCAGCATGGAGCTCTCCTATTTGGGTGGTACCTAAAAAGGCAGATGCATCCGGCAAAGTTAAATGGCGTTTAGTTGTTGATTTTAGAAAGTTAAATGAGAAAACTTTGGATGACAAATATCCGATTCCTAATATTACAGATGTCTTACATAAATTGGGTAACTGTCAATACTTCACAACGTTAGATTTAGCAAGTGGGTTTTATCAAGTAGAAATGAACCCAGCTGACATTCCAAAAACCGCTTTTAGTGTAGAACATGGTCATTTTGAATTCTTAAGAATGCCCATGGGTCTAAAGAATAGTCCGTCTACTTTTCAAAGAGTAATGGATAATGTACTGAGAGAATTGCAAAATTCTATTTGCCTAGTCTACCTAGATGATATAATAGTATTTAGCACTTCTTTACAGGAGCATATCGTTAATCTTGGGAAAGTGTTTCAGAAATTGCGTGAATCCAACTTTAAAATACAAATGGATAAATCGGAATTTCTTAAACTCGAAACCGCGTATCTAGGTCACATTATTAGCAAAGATGGGATAAAACCTAACCCAGATAAGATATCTGCCATCCAAAAGTATCCCCTTCCGAAAACTCCAACCGATATTAAACGATTTCTAGGTCTATTAGGTTATTATCGGAAATTCATACCAGATTTCGCTAAAATCACGAAGCCCATGACACAATGCTTAAAAAAGGGTTCAAAGATAACATTTTCTAAAGATTACATTGAATGTTTCGATAGGTGTAAAACATTATTAATGAACGATCCAATTCTCCAGTATCCTGATTTCAATAAAGAATTTATTCTTACGACTGATGCGTCGAATTTAGCCATCGGTGCTGTACTCTCGCAAGGCCCCGTTGGTTCCGATAAACCAATTGCGTACGCTTCACGTACACTTAATAGTAGCGAAATTAATTATAGTACGATTGAGAAGGAATTATTAGCAATTGTCTGGGCAACGAAATATTTCCGTCCTTACCTTTTTGGCCGCAAGTTTAAAATTATAACTGATCATAGGCCCCTTCAATGGGTCATGAATTTAAAGGAACCTAATTCCCGTCTCACACGTTGGAGGCTCAAACTTAGCGAATACGATTACACCGTAATTTATAAGCAGGGAAAGCAAAATTGTAACGCCGATGCTTTATCGCGTATTCAAATTAACAATGAGGAAACAGATTCTTTAGCGGTTAATCCAACAGAAACAACACCTTCGTTAATAAGAAGAAGTTCAGATACAATTACTGTTAATTCAAATTCAAGTACGATTACTGCACATTCGAAATCAAGTACTCTTACAGCAAATTCCGACACCGTCACAGTTCATACTGACGCGGAGAACCCAATTCTAGATATACCTATAACAGATCACCCGTTGAATAAATTTAAGAGACAGATAGTTATTACTTTAATAGATAGAGTACCGAGTAAGCCTATAATTTCAAAACCTTTTGAAAATCATACTAAGATAGATATTAATGTTAACAAAGCGAATATTGATAGCGAAATAGTTTCACTAATTAAAAAATATGTAGATCCTAAGATAAAAACTGCAATTCTAGTTCATCCCCCTGATGCTATGTGTACTATAGTTCCAATAATACAGAGTAATTTTAAAAGTTCATGTATGGATTTAGTTCTTACAAAATTAGAATTGCAAAATGTCAAAGATTACTTTAAGCAACAGGAAATAATACGAAATTATCATGAAGGCAAAACTAACCATCGCGGAATTAACGAAACTCATTTATCTTTATCTAGGAAATACTTTTGGCCTAAAATGAAGGAAGCAGTAACTAAATATATTAATGAGTGTAGCATATGTGGTCAAGGGAAATATGATAGAATTCCAGTAAATCCAAAATTTCGAATCGTAGTTCCTCCTACAAAACCTTTTGAAATAGTACATCTCGATTTACTTAGTATTGATTCTCAGAAATATCTCACTATAATAGATGCATTCTCTAAGTATGCTCAAGCATATTGTTTAAAGGACGCAACCGCAATAAGCGTAGTTCAGGCTCTTTTGACGTTTGGTACACATCATGGCTTACCTATGACTGTCGTAACGGATCGAGGTCCTGAGTTCACGAACCAAATATTCAGTGAATTTGTAAGGCTTCATAGAATAAATCACCATAAGTTATTAGCTCATGCACCTAACGAAAATGGTATGGTAGAACGGCTTCACTCAACTTTATTAGAACACATACGTTTACTAAAACTTGAACGACGTGGTGAATTAATCATTAACTTAATGCCGTATGCTGTTCTTGCCTATAATAGTTCGATCCACAGTTTTACGAAGTGCAGGCCTCTTGACATTATAACCGGTCATTTAGATCCCCGCGATCCTGTAGATATCGATCTATCAGAAAATGTCTTACAGCAATATATGCAAGAACATCGCGATAGTATGCACAAAGTATTCAAAATTATTAATGAATCGTCTTTGGAACGCCGTACTCAAATTACAGAAAACATTAATAGGAACCGCGAACCCGAAATACAGTATTATCCAGATCAACAAATTTTTGTAAGAAATCCTAGGGCTAGTCGACAAAAGACCGCACCGCGTTTTACGCACGATACTGTACTGGCTGATTTACCTATTCATATCTATACTAAGAAGAAATATGGCGCTGTTGCTAAATCTAGGCTTAAGAGGGTACCTAAATTGTTACAGAATCCTTCCTCTGATCCTGTGCCAGATTCAAGCAGAAGATCCCACCCTGACTAGCTTGGATGACGGACCTGGTATATTACCATTTAATATTGGAACTGCTAGAATTGTCACTCATTATCATTCATTTTTGCAAATTATTAATTTAAAGGATATTCGTGATAGTATAACCATAGTAAAGGATCAATTAAATTCATTAACGCCTAATTTGCACGATAAATTATTTTCGCTTTATAATTCACATATTGAACACTTGCATTATAAGATTATTAAATTGTCAAATCAGTTGGAAACTTTTGAACCCAATCGCATAAAGAGAGGTCTCATAGATGGTTTAGGTTCAGTTATAAAAAGTATTTCTGGTAATCTAGACTATACAGATGCAATTAAATATGATTCCGCAATAAAATTATTACAAAATAATGAGAATAAATTGGTCACAGAAATGAATAATCATATAAGCCTCAGTAAAGATTGGATAGAACAACAATCTGATATTTTAAACAACTTAATTAAAAATCAGGAAAAAATTGAAATAGCTATAAATGATTTAAAGGCCAATAATTTAAACGTTACTCTATACATAGATTTAATTCAACGCGTAGCGATTTTATCAGATAATATAGATGATATATCTGAAGAATTACATAGATTAGAAAATTTATTAGGTTTTATTCGTGCGAAAAGTACGCATCATCTTATGTTCAATTCAAATTCTCTAAAAGAAATGCTAAATAAATTACACAAATTTTATGGCAAAGAGCAAATCCCTCAAGTTAATTATAGAGAATATTTTGATTTAGTTAAACTAGGCTATTATTATAGTAATAGGAATATAGTTATAGTTTTTATGTTCCCGGTTGTCCTTCCTGCTACCTTTGAATTATTTAAATTATCCATAGTTCCTAATAAAGATAGTAAAGTCCTAATTCCACCCTATCCTTTTGTGGCAATTCACAACGAGGATTTTATGTACATGGAGGCAGAATGCCCGAAGTCTGGCCTAGGGTATCTATGTGAGGACAAGCTGAACCATCATCGATCCAAAAATGACTGCGTGTATCACCTTATTACCACGCAACGAGTGGTCGCATCTTGTCTCTTCACGCCTGTGGAGCTCGGAGCGCCCGCACTAGAAAAATTAGACGACGCCCACTACGTCATCAGTTTCCCCAAGCCATCAAAAATCCACTTATCATGCTCGCAAGATCAATATGATGTCATTAAAGGAAGCTACTTAGCCACAATACCCAAAAACTGCATTCTTCAAACGGAGGCTTTCAAGATAGTCAATCGAGAAGACCATATCAAAGGACAGATAATGAAAATTGCAAACCTGCCAGATTCCAGCCAATATAATACAGATGAAGAAGTTCTGAAGTTGAATTCGATAAATTTGGATAAATTACACGCTAGTAACAGAGCTATATCAATGGAAATGCCTATCAGTACTAACAACGGATACGAGATTCTCTATATGCAGCCTTCCATAATACCGATATATGTTATATTAATAACGAGTGCAGTTGCCCTAGTGACATGGTACGTCGTACGGAGACTGCGTACATCAAAGCCTATTACTACGAGTGTTCATGGTAATCAAAAAGAAGAAATAGAACATCAATCGGCGGAGGGTGAAATTTCAGCGATATTAACGAGCCTTGCCCGCCAATAATCGCTGAACTTCAGGAGGGAGGTGTTATGTACCTACATATAAGATTAGAGGATGCATGGGGCCACCCAAGAAGCTGCACCTGTTAGGAATTGCGACATCGCGCACACCTGCGCTTCCATAGAGTGTTGCGGCAATCATCGCCACCGCGACGCTGCAGCTACCCCGCCGAGGAGGACGAGCACTCTTAGTTCTAACATCGAACGGGAGGGACGTAGGTTAAGTTAGGAGTAATTTATTATGTAATTTTTTTTACAATAAATAATTTAAAGTAAATTTCGGTTTTTTTTGCGCCTTCGTGGGCCGGTCGATATAATTAGTTTAAAGAATTCTAAAGTAAACAAGAAGACAAATACAATGAAACAAATATTAGAATTTGAAATGACCCTTGCTCTCGAAACGGAGTGGTTTGCTGAAGACGATACTAGGTACAATATAAAACGTTGCTTGTCTTCCACCTACATACCCATAATAAAGACCTATTGGTACTGGCTACATTTCCACCTATGTTTTATCTATTTTAAATTAATATTTAGAAAGACCACTAAAACAGTTGCACGACTACGTTTGCGAAACGATAGATTACTACTCACATCATAACTCACATATTATTAAATAGGTAGGTACCTAACATATTATTTAATAACTATTTCGAGTTTGATTTGAAATTTGAAATACAGTTAAAATACGGGTAAGGCGAGTGCTTATTGTGCTTTTTTTTCTACCTATATAGGTATTAACGGCTGCTGTACACAGGTAGAGTAGACGGTAGAGTGAACTAGCATACAGCTCTATCAGTTCTCAGTACTCTTCCAGTTTTAGTAGAGTAACTGTCGACAAGTAAATTTTTATTTTGTGAGTAGAGTAACGATAAAATATCACTCGTTAAGAAACTCTAAGAAAAAATGGACGTCCGCGTCGATTCGATTTCATTTCACGAACAATTGTATTCATAAGCCGCATTTATTTTGTTTTTATCTTTATGATGGCTTATACTACAAATGTTGTCTACATTAAGGTACAAGTCCGAGACGGGCCGCAGACCGCAAACTGCAACAGCAAACTGCAAGCGACACCACTTGTTTCTATGAACATCTATGAAATTGATTCTAAGCGCGGCGACACTGCTGCCTGCAGACGCGACGCGCAGCGATTCATAGATGTTTATAGAAACAAGTGTTGTCGCTTGCAGTTTGCTGTTGCAGTTTGCGGTCTGCGGCCCGTCTCGGACTTGTACCTTTTAGGTAATCCAAAATTAATAATGCGCATGCAAATCTTCGCTAATTGTCGTATTTCCGAAGACACTCGAATCATTGAATCGTAAGAGCCCTAAACAACGAACTTGCATTTTACACTTTGTTCAAAAGAAATAGAAGTCAATTCACGGTCATACACAATCAAAAACAAATCGGGCGGTAGGTGACGGTAACCAGCTGTCAGTCAAAAAACTCAAAAATCCGTCAGTTGTCTTTAAATATTGGTGGTGACTGCACGTGTTCTCTCTGTGTGGAATTATATAGAGCTGCTATTACGTACCCTTCTTGGTTTTGTTTTTAAAGGTGAATTGAATTAATCGATAAAATGATTTACACAGGTGATGGCAATAGGGAAAGTGAAAATGAAGAAGAGCATAATGAAAGTTCCGATGTACGTAAAATGTCAGAAATAAAGATAATCCCTGATTTTGATTGTTTTTATTTTAATTTTTTTGTAATTGTCATAATATTGAAGAATGATCACTGTAAATACCTACTTTTGAACTGAGATTTTAATGATTAGATTTATATGGTTTAAATATATAAACCTGTGTTTGAAAACCATATTTTATACAATATAAATTTTGTGTTATTTAACCTTCTTTTCTTCCATCATTAGACCAGTTTCAGTAAGACACTTTAAAAGTACTATAAAATTTTCTAAGTAAATCAATCCAACAAGGATATATTCGCAATCGTGGGGTTATACTCGCTTATTTACTTACAAGGAATTATCGACACAAAATCGTTACTTACAAATAGGTACATATTAATCTCTTTTAGCACAAAACATATAATTTGACTAAATTATGCATGAAGAAAATGCATTTAACCACTCTATATAGATATCATCTTCGGACGCTCCGGGAATATGACAGTAATTGCCGAACAGTGACGAAGATTTCTATGCGCATTATTACTTTTGGATTACTGTACCTATAGTAAATAGGATATTTAGTACTCGACCGCTCGATCGACATAAAATATTTATATAATACTGACCAAATATTTATAACGAGTTCCTTTTTTATTTATGCAAATATTGAATTTACATACATTTTATGTAATTTAAATATCTCCATACGAAATATTGTGAATCGATCACAAACCGTTTGCACGAGCATTATTTCATTTTAGCTCATTTGTCGATCTGGTTGTTTTAAATTGACCTCTGTTGGTATTTCTATAGTTTTGTATAAAATAAAGTACGATTAACTTATTACTTGTATATTATATGTGTTGACAATAGGGACCAAGAGAGCAAAATTAATAGAAGTTTTGATCTTCTATAGATTAAAGTAACTATTGCTGGCGACTTTTTTCACAGCCTATTCTAGGAAGCATTTCTAGAAAAAAAATCTGCATTTTTCTGTTTATTTAATCATTCAAAAAAACACTTGAATTCAAAACAAACACTCTTTTTATATATCCCACATCGAAACTGTACTTACTCGTCACTCTAATTAAAGAAAGCTTTACTCCGCAGCTTTTCTCGCATGGTTGAATCCCCTAATATAAAGAAGCATTCTCATTCTTTATTAAGACATCCGTTTAAAAATTAGGATTAATACACGTAAATTTTCCCTCTTACTTATCCGTATATTTAGCCAGCTATCGGCTATCGGTCTGTTTGTATTGTATATAAGATGTAACCCGAGACGGCTCCTGCATTGTTGTCAATGCTCTTGTACGCACTCTTCGGTGACGCGGCGAGCTTACGAGCGGAGGGACGCTTTAAATTCACATTTAATTTATTGGAAATTGTTAATTGATTACCGATCTGCTTCTCTTTAAAAATTACTCAATCTTCTTCTATTACATCAAAAGAAAAGTCAACGTGTTTGTAACTACTGTAATATTTAAATTCGTCATTCTACACCTAAAAGCCTGATTCTATAATTTACTGTGCATCAAAATAATTTGATATTTTAAATAAATAAATAAAATAATCTTATAAATAATCTTATAATAAATAAAATAATAAATAAATATATAATCGCTGTACCGTAGTGAGTTTTGTTCATCATCATCATCATTGTCAGCCTACACTTGTCCACTGCTGGACATAGGCCTCAGTCATGGCGCGCCACTGAGCCCGGTCGTTTGCTCGTTGTCGCCAGTTTTGACCAGCAACCCTGCGGATGTCGTCGTTTTTTTAGTTTTGTTCATGAGTTAATAAATTAAATGTATTTAAACTGCACTGTTATCTCGTCCATTTTTCAAAAATAATCTACTAAGAAATATTGAAAATAAGATGTTTTATGTTGAGGAGAGATCGGGGCTGCTGTCGATCAAGCCGTGATAATTACTTCCAAGTGTGCTTATGTACTTTAGATATCAGATTATAGCATTATTGTTTTTGTCTTCTGGTAAAATAATACGTTGACATTTTTATAAAAAAAACCTTCCACGTCCGCTCCACTCGTAAGCGCGGTTTCCGGCCAAGCGCTGAAGATGTTTGGGCTCCCCGACTCGATGCGTATTTATTTACACTTGTACATCGATGTGTTTCTAATGAGCCCTCTGTTTCCCCAGCTACAGCCTGTTATACCCACTACCAGTCTTTGTGCTCAAGACAAATCCATAATTACGATAATGCCGCAATCAACAAACATTTGCTCAAAACTTTCGTCCATTAATGAGCTACCGATATCGTTTACTTGAGTTTTTTGAACTCTGTTTACGTAACGAACGTGTCTTTAATGAATCTAAAATAATGCGCTTGTGTTTGAATTTTATGTTTGTCGTTCGGGTATACCTGGGCATTTACTAACAATCATATTGATGGGAAAGCAAATAAGGGAATATGTTATCGTAAAACTTTGTATTTCTTGTAATTCTATTGTATAGCTCTGCGTTTTATATGGTGACACTTGAGAGCGCGGCCAGAATAAACATTTACTTCTTCCAAATTCGCAGTAAACGCAACATTGACAATGTTTCAAACTCACCTCTTTGTAGAGCTAGCAAGAAGTTATAGGGACCTTTTCTTAACCACATTTTAAAAACAGTTAACGTTAAAACGATAGAGGTGTAAACGTTAGAGCTTTACCTAACAATAAGTAAATATATTTAGTACAATTTGTATTTAGATAATTATTTCGACACAAGCTTTTATACCAATGTTCAGCACCTTTTGCTAACAAGAAATATTAGACCTGTAAAGTAATTTAAATATTTAGTTACATATGAACTTAAAACTTTGTTTCCAATTTAATATTGAGTAATTATATAGGTAAGTATTATCATAAACTTGTTTGGTAAAAATCAGATCTGTTATTGATAGGTCTCCAATAATGAAAATTAAACGTGTTTTTAGAAATTTTCGTCCAGCTAACTTTCAACGCGCACTCAAAATTCTCCAGTCACCTCGTCAAACGTTTGTTGTGTCTTTCAAAATAATCTCCTAAGGACATTCCCGAGTTTGCGTCCATTGTCATTGGTACTGTGTCAACACTAATGCTTCCTCGAAGGGTTCTCTTACAAAACTTCACGCGACGCACAATGCGCCAACTGTTGATATTGAAATCAATAATTTTGAGCGTTTTTTGTTTATCGATATGTTTATACAGGGACGTGAGGGAATTAGAACGTGTGATATGTGATGGGAACGCTTTTGTTATTTTTATAGGTACCTACGAGATTTCATAAAAAGTTAATCTTTGATATAATCTCAGAATCTTATATAGTTATGTGATTTAATATTCCATGACTTTGTTTTTAAGGTGCATAAACGTAATTAATTTTAACACGATTCTTGTATCTTGTATCGCAATGAATAAAAAAAATCTCTAACATCTTATTCATTTTAAAATGTGTTGATGACAGTCGTTAGGTTGCTCTTTACAATTAGGTTGTTCACAACAATTATATTAAACGCATACCGGCATACGGTTTTCGGGGCGTGACTTGAATTAAATTATAATAGAAAAAAATCTACGCATTTCGTGCCCATATCTAATAAATACCACAGATACTAGGCATTGATACTATTTTTACTAAGCTAAAACTAGACAGTTGATAAATATTTTCTATAAATACCAACAAATCACTAAGTACCTACGCTTCCATCTCTTCATGAATAACAATAGAGCGCGGGTTGAAACATTCACTATTCCCATAATAAGTGAATTCAAAAATGTCGATCTGCTCCACTGCCCCATGGCCCATTGCGAATTACTCGCGTGTGCACATTTAATTGTGGCCCCGGAGGAAACAGATGCTGATTACGAGGGGACAAGCGACTGGAGATCATTTGTATCCGTTGTTAAAGAATTTCTCGGCGAATTATCGCGAATTAAACATGCTTTCTCGAATGTTGCTACTTGTACGATGTTAATTGAAGTGAGACTATTCGTTGTAATATGTTATGTTTGTAGTATATTAAATAAATAAATAGTATATAATTATTAGTAACATGATTGTTTAGTGGATAAATAAAATTTTGATAAAATTATACGATTAAGTTACTATATGAATTATGTGGTCTAGGTTGTGGTCAATTTATGCATAATTTAATGTTACCTTTATTTTTTACGGGGAAAAAATAACTCATGTCTTATATTAGTATAGATTTATTGCCTAATAGTTGAACTTGCTACTGAGCCGTATATGTAAATAGATAGATAACATATATTATATGTAATGATTGCCATATTAGGTGCCTACTTTCCTTGTGATTAATTTTAATTCAATGATTGTTGTGAAATAAGTAATAAGTATATTTTTTCTTCTTGTACGTATTACATACCTACAAATAATAAGAAGTCTGGTAAGATGTTATCCCACCCACTATAAAGAGATCTGATTCTTAGTAAATTAATGGCATTATTGTCGACCAACGAACTAATTCAAAAAACCTTTCACTAGCCTACACCATTTCAAACACAAAATAAACACAATAATATTCCTGATTACAAGTCGAGTGTTTATCAACAACAGAGGACCACCAAAAGCAGCGTTATAAAAAGTATCTATTCGTTATTTTGTTAAATGAGTACGTTTTTTATTCGATATCAATACGTAGATAGATAATTGGGTGAGATGGCTCTGCTGTTTATTTGGTTAAGAGATTGTCAATCCAAACCCACGTTGTAGATTGTAATGGATAGGTATCATGTCTAAAATAAAATAAGGATATGATTTATCTGAGATTGTACTTGTTTTTGTAATGTAGCTTCTGGTTATATTTTATATTTTTTTTAGTTGACGATTGGACATCCTCCCTTATGTGTAGAGCGGTAGGTGCAATGAACGAATTCAGGATTTGTATATAAATATAAATCATGTAACGAAAACCTATGTAGTTTGTAACCTGCAATATAGATCCTTCAAAGAATTATGAATAAGTACTTAAGTAAAAGATCATAAAAAAGGGAAAAGCATAGAGGCTGCGATTCTCTCTTGATTTCTCTTATGATTTAAAACTTGAAGTTATCTTGAAAATTTCTTGGAAATTCAGCAATTTGAATTTTTTGTTGAACTGATTTTTTTTCAAATTCCCATGGACAGAACCAATCCGGACATAGAACACGGTAAATATTTGTAATTGTTCTAATAACTTTAAACTCCTCTTCCTCCCATCTGCCGTGTATCATATTTTATTCCCTGAAGTGTGATTTGAAGTGCGAATCTGCGGGCGGTCTCCACTCCATGCCTCTTCAGCCATGTTTGTTTTGTTGGCGTTTGACTAGAACCATACCTACAACCTACTTCTATAATGCTTCACAGGAATCTGGCCCCTAGCTTTCTAATAATAGAGAGCATAGTTACACGTTGGGTTAGACACCTTGTTGGTGTCTCACAGTTTCCAGCCCACCCTTTGTTTGCTTGAGTGTTGACCGGTTTATTGCGCAATGACGCCTCTAATGTTCTCTTTGATAGATATTAAGTTACTTTTAAGGACTGCGGTAATTGTGTGTATGTCTTTTATTAGGGTTAGGCATGAACGGTAACTATAACAGTATAGTTATAGCATTTAAATAATCCGCAATTTGATATTTTCAGCTCTGTCTATCTCCCATATTAGATGTAAGAGAAATTTCTGCCATCTTAATAACAAATTACTCTATTTTATAGTAGATAATTACTTTTTATAATTAGGTATGTAGGTACGGAAGGAACGAACTTAGAAATTCACAGGTACAGTTTCTTAGCAACTCTACACTATAGAAAAAGTTTTCCGTAATGTATATTGTAGGTACCTAATATTATTAGATAAAAGGGAATTTGGAAGAAGTCTATCTTAAGGTAAGAGTATGAATTTGGTAAGAGCATATTAATTAAATAGGTAGAGAAAGGAATGTTTGTATTGTAGACTAATGTAATTTCTTAAGGAACTAAATAGTTACCTATTTTATAAAATCTTTGCCATAAATCGCATTTTAGTGGAATAGGTATAAGTAGAATTTAAGAATAGTATCTACGGATTTATAAGAATATATCTGAAAATTCCGATTATAAAATAACTGTGTCCATATACCAAGTTTTGCAATGTGTGTCAAACAACTGAATGCTTTCTCAACTCTTAACTCATTCAAATCGTAAATAAAGAAAGAAAACATTCCGTTAGTTGCACAAAACACAATCGTCAATAATCAAGTCGATGATTTGTTATAAAAATACGCGAGGGCGACGCCCGCGGCGCTCCATTCAGAATGCTCGGCTATTCCGACACATTAACACCTATTACGCGCGCCCTTTGTGAAACGCACTCCACGCAAAATACTACACTTTCCTTTTTACTGTTTATTGTGATCGTTTGTTTCGGCGTGCAAACCGTACGGCGACAATGCGCCAGCCCGTCCGCTCGGATGAGCGCTTTCAAGAGACGAAAAAGCCGTAATTTGCTTCATTCATTCATTGTTGCCGCTAAAAGTCGCCTTTTGTCGTCACTTGGAATTGGAAGCGTTTAGATTTGGAGGCAATTCGCGGGCCGCTCCCCGGTCACTCTCACCTCAATGCACGCCTAATGGACGCTTTCAGTGCTTTGGTGGCGCTGCCGGCATTTTGTTTCAGGATGTGCTCTGTTTTATACAGACATTAATGTCTTTCATTCGATAGATATTTAAGTAGGTAGATACAGGATATTTAAATCTGAATCAAGAAAGTATCTGCTTTGCGGAGCTTCAGATTTTAATTTTCATTAAAATTTCAAGTTTCCAGATCTACGTAAAATTTAGCCGTGTAGATATCTCTATAAGAAAGCTTTTTAATTTTTATTCGTAAATTTCAATATGTACAATTTTTTGTCTGCTATAGTCGTTCTGTGTGAGTTATTTTGTATGTATTACAATAATTTTGTGGTCATATACCTTGTGATCCACTCTACATTTTAAATATTTTACCATTTCCAAATAATTCGTAGCACTTACAATACAGCTACATACCTATGCTCTACGAAAATTATTGATTCAGCAAATATATCTATCTAATCATAACACGAATCATATCATGAAATTAATTCCACTATAATTATATTTCAAGAATGAATTTCTGATAATTAATTGTTTTTTTTAAGAATGTGATAAATTATAATGTGTTTTATTCATCCCTGATTATGTCTTTGAGAAAAAGCTAAAGGGTAGGTAATAATGCAATTTGAATATTGAATACTAATCTGCCGCGTCATAAGAAAACCTGCAGATATATCCAAATAGTACTGGCCTGTAACCTTAATTCAAAAAATGCCTTTTCACTATCTGCGTGTTCATCGTTCATATCGTATCTACGGTTTCGATCCGCGGATGAACCCGAGGACACAAGCAAACTATATAGATGATATTCTGGTAAAACTTCTTTCCCAAAGTTAGAAATCAAATTTAAACCTTATGTACCTACCTAATGTTTTTATTAATAATTTTTTATTAAACTGAAGCAGAATTAAAGAAAACTGATTCATGAGTAATGAACCTATAGAAAAGTCACCCTTTACATAACGATATAAGTCCCATAGGTATTTAAAGAGCTTACAAAGCTAACCTTTCCGCATTCACATGTTCTATTCTTACGTATTTGTACCCCTTTGTTAACACATAATGTTATCACATAATCAACGAAACAATAGTGGTGGTGATAATCTGTAAACCACAAACAGGTTAAGGAAGGAGTGCGTCAACTTCCTGACTCAAATGCTTTGCGCGTAAAGCCGGGATTACCAGAGATAAAATCTTTGAACCATAGTTTTCAGCTTTTGTGTGGTGTGAAGAGATTTATTGCTTTTTATTCACCTTCTCACACTGGGTATTCGGTAGAAAAATTTTGTGTGGGAGGTGAACTTTGCATTTTTTTAAACATTATAAAAACATTATACCTAACTATGTAGGTTACATAGTTACATAATTATGCATTCTATCTCAAACTAGAAAAGCTTTGTCTTATACAGCCAATTCTTCTAAGTCCTTATCTATAAAATAGTAAAACAAAAATTATACCTATAAGTAAATAAACTAAGCGAAAGAAATATCGCAAAAGACAAGTTAAATTTTAAATACAATTTCTGTGCATTCCCAGTTCTTTAAAACCTAATATTATAACTTTTCTTTGAATCATATCACATGTACACTACGTATTATTTAATTCTAACTACGATTTATTGTATAGGAAATCAATTATAGTGTAGGTAACAAAGCTTGTTTTGTAGGGTTTTAAAAGCCAAATATCTCTGGAAAAGTATTTGTCTGAATCATGCGCTGAAGGAATTATGGATATTTTTTTGAAAGTTTTTGAACAGTTGGGACTTCACAGTATGAATAGAGTTCGTCTTTTGAGATAGTGTATTGATTATAAGAGTACTGCAAGACACTAGCTTTCTGCCCGCGGTTCAGCCCGCGTAGTCAAGACTAGTTGCAGTAGCTTGACATACTTAGATTGATATATGATAATATGAACAAAAAAACTTTGAAATGTAATTACTTATACCTAACTATAATTAGATAAACATTTAACAAAAGAAAAACAATTTTATGCGTTTAATAGATGTAGCAGTTAGCACTTAGCACTATAGATATCATAACGAGCTTTTGAAAACAATTTCGCAATAGTTAATAAACAAACATTTATTCAGTAACAAATTGATATTTGTTACTGAATAAATGTTTTTGATTTTGATTTTGATTAATAATTAAGGTAAGTGTACGAAATTTCTGAAACATAAGTATTTTATTTCCCACAGTTACTGAAACGAAGCGCTACAAATTCAATACATAGGTATATTATCGTATCTAAGTAAGTAATGGCAGAGATGGCTTTGAGCCATAAGGCCGCCATTTGTACGTTTTGATTGATTTGGTTTTACTTTTATTTTATAAGAATGTTGTACAATAAAGAGTAAATAAATAAATAAATAAATATATATATACAGAGTGTAAGTACCATTTAGATCTATAGTATAGAAATAAGTATCTACGAAATTATAAATATACTATCTAGTACGAAATTATAAAACATCTACCTATAAAGATCTGGTATTGAACAGTTGGAGCCAGATCATCAGTTTTAGTGATTAGAAAAATTGTATTCATACTTTAAAAAATAGTAAGAACGTGCGGAATATTCTTTAAGATATAGATTCTGTAAGTCTTATCATTGGCCATTATTGGCCGTGTGGTGCCGGCCTAGAATAGCACCACCCCATCTCTACCCGTGGGTGTCGTAAGAGGCGACTAAGGGTTAACTACATGCAAACGGGCAGCAGCGTTATGCATGATCTCCCCCACCATCAACTGCGCTCGCCAACCCGCCTGCCAAGCGTGGTGAGTATTGGCATTTTTCCCCCCCAAATAGATAAGACTTGAAAAAAACATGAATAGTACAACAACAACCAGGCCCCTAGTACCCGGCAGCTCCGCTATTCCTGGCTACGGTAGCGGCCATGGTAACGGCGGGGCAAGGGGTGCTAAGAATCACCGGAAGCGATCCGGCTACCACTCCCGACGACCCCTGGCCCTGGTAACATACAACGCACGCACGTTGAGGACGGACGAAAAGATTGTTGAGCTGGAAGAAGAATTGAGTAAGTTACGCTGGGATGTCATAGGGTTATCAGAAGTCCGAAGACAGGGGGAGGACACGATAACGTTGACATCTGGTAATTTATTCTTCTACCGGGAGGGCGACCAACAGTCCCAAGGTGGAATAGGGTTTATCGTTCGCAGACCCCTCATTAACAACATCATAGCCATCGAAAGTGTGTCGAGCAGGGTAGCGTACCTGGTCCTCAAAATATCTGATAGATATTCTTTGAAGGTCATTCAGGTCTACGCGCCGACCTCGGCACACTCAGATGAAGATGTGGAGGTAATGTATGAGGACATCAGTAGAGCCATACACACCTCGAAAACACATTTCAATGTTGTGATGGGGGATTTCAACGCGAAACTGGGCAAGAGAGGCGATGATGAGTTGAGAGTGGGGCAATTTGGATTTGGGCAGCGCAACCCGAGGGGCCAGAGGCTCGCTGAATTTTTGGAGAAGGAAGGACTCTTCATGATGAATTCCTTCTTCCAGAAATCTCCGCACAGAAAGTGGACCTGGATAAGCCCTGACGGTAAAACGAGGAATGAGATTGACTTCATCATGACAACAAGGAGACATATATTCAATGATGTTTCTGTGATTAATAGGATAAAAACCGGTAGTGATCACCGAATGGTAAGAGGCACATTGAATATAAATGTGAAACTGGAAAGGTCTCGCTTGATGAGGTCAACTCTTCGACCGTTCCGTACCCAAATCCAGAACCCCGAAAGCTTTCAACTCGAGCTCCAAAATCGCTTTGCTTGCCTAGGCGATGACGTATCTGTGGACGATCTGAACAACAGGCTTATCGAAACGATTCGTACGGTAGGGTTGCATCACTGCAAGACACCCCGTCGAAATAGGTCCCAAAAACTTTCCGCCCATACCCTCAAGCTCCTGGAAGAACGACGCTCCTTGCTACTACATACTTCCGATGATGCGAAGTCATATAGGCAGCTCAATAGACGGATTACAAAGTCCTTGCGACACGACATCCGCCTCTTCAATACGAAAAATATTGAAGAGGCGATACAGCGGAATAAAGGCACAAAAGTGTTCGCAAGAGATGAATCTATTGGGCAAAGCCAGCTGACTAAGCTGAAGACGGATAGTGGTAAAGTGGTGTCGTCTCAACCAGAGCTACTAGGAGAGGTTGAGAAGTTTTATGGACATCTTTACACCTCCGTTGCTAAGCCTGTTGCAAGTCCGGCGAAAGATCCTAGAGCCCGACTAACCCGACATTACACCGAAGATATCCCGGACATCAGCCTGTACGAGATTAGGATGGCTCTCAAACAGCTTAAGAACAACAAGGCGCCGGGTGAGGATGGAATCACCTCTGAGCTACTGAGAGCGGGTGGCAAACCAATCCTCAGAATGCTACAGAGGTTATTCACTTCCACCTTACTCGAGGGCACTGCGCCAAAAGCGTGGAGCAGCAGTATGGTTGTCCTCTTCTTCAAAAAGGGAGACAAAACCCTGTTGAAGAACTACAGGCCAATATCACTGCTGAGCCATGTTTATAAGCTGTTCTCGAGAGTCATCACGAATCGTCTCGAACGCAGGCTTGATGACTTCCAGCCTCCCGAACAAGCCGGTTTCCGAAGAGGCTTTAGCACCATGGACCACATTCATACGCTGCGGCAGATTATACAGAAGACGGAGGAGTATAATCTGCCATTATGCTTGGCGTTTGTGGACTATGAAAAAGCCTTTGATTCGATCGAGACTTGGGCCGTATTGAGGTCTCTTCAGCGTTGCCGCATTGACTATCGGTATATCGAAGTGCTGAGAAGCTTGTATGAAAACGCCACTATGTCAGTCCGGGTTCAGGAGCATTGCACAAAGGCAATTCCTCTGCAGCGTGGGGTCAGACAAGGAGATGTAATTTCTCCGAAATTGTTTACCGCTGCTTTGGAAGACGTCTTCAAGCTCCTGGACTGGCAAGGATTTGGCATCAATGTTAATGGCGAGTACATCACTCACCTTCGATTTGCGGACGATATCGTGGTCATGGCAGAATCCCTGGAAGACCTCAATACAATGCTCGGTGACCTGCACAGAGTTTCACAACAAGTGGGCCTTAGCATGAACATGGACAAGACGAAAATCATGTCAAATGTCCATGTTGTGCCCACTCCGGTATCAGTTGGAAACTCTATTCTCGAAATTGTTGACGAATATGTTTACCTGGGACAAACCGTCCAATTAGGTAAGTCCAATTTCGGGAAAGAGGTCAATCGTCGAATCCGACTCGGCTGGGCAGCGTTCGGGAAACTACGCAACATCTTTTCGTCCAAAATCCCTCAGTGCCTGAAGACGAAAGTCTTCGAGCAGTGTGTGTTACCAGTGTTGACATACGGATCTGAGACGTGGTCCCTAACCGCGGGCATTGTGCACAAGCTCCGCGTCGCTCAACGAGCTATGGAAAGGGCTATGCTCGGGGTTTCTTTGCGTGATCGAATCAGAAATGAGGAGATCCGCAAAAGAACTAAAGTCACCGACATAGCCCACCGTATTAGTACGTTGAAGTGGCGTTGGGCCGGGCATATCGCCCGCAGAACCGATGGCCGTTGGGGCAAAAAGGTTCTCGAATGGCGACCACGTACAGGACGTCGCAGTGTGGGACGGCCTTCAACGAGGTGGACAGACGACCTGATCAAAGTGGCGGGGAGCCGCTGGAGTCAGGCCGCTGGTGATCGGTCGTTATGGAAATCTTTGGGGGAGGCCTATGTCCTGCAGTGGACGTCTTAAAAGGCTGGAACAGAACAGAACAGAACAGAACAGTCTTATCAACTAGTTACATACAATTTACTACGACGCATGATAATTATACTAAATGAATAAACTGATTGTCTACACTAATATTATATAGAGGCAAACTTTGTTTGTTTGTTTGATTGTAATGAATAGGCTCATAAACTACTGGACCGATTTTAAAAATTCTTTCACCATTCGAAAGCTACATTATCCACGAGTAATATAGGCTATACATTATTACGCTAAGACCAACAGGAGCGGAGCCACGCGGGTGAAACCACGTGGCACAGCTAGTAATAAATAATTCTAATTCATTTCATTCACTCAGAATAGTATAAATATCTACGCCATTCACGTAGAATGAAAATCGATAAAGATTTATCGATGAGAAACGTTTTAGGGATTAGTCCCTAGGCTCTACATTGCATTATCGATGAGTAATTTGAAGAAAGCTAAGCCAGAAGAGTCTTGCCTGTGATGGTCTGTTGTAATTGTTTCCGAACTGGTGGTTAGTAATGATTATAAAATAAATATTTAAGTTTGAGCTTAATTTTGTATATGTAGGTCAGTTTTTAATATTTAATATCTAGGTAAGTATGTGCTGAAGTGGATGAGCGAGTCTACACGCGTATCAATATCTCAATATTTTCCAAACATTATCTATTTTATTTATATCTGTTGAAAATGTCCTATTATTATTTTGTAATTTCCATGACAAATATTAACACAGGTATCTATCAATTACCTTTGAGCATCGAGTAGGTATTTTTATACCTAGGGGCTAGGTGTATTTATTTAAAGAAACCATTACGAACATTATCTATATTCATACAAGTTACATTATACCTAGGTACTTAACTCTAAAAACCAAAACTATTTTCGCCAACAACTTATCGCCTTAGCAAATATAAAACCTGAGCCATCTTAACGTTGCCCAAACATTTCACACGCACATGCAAAAAGTCATTAGTAATTGCAGGAAAAACAAATAAGATTACATAGTTTTAAACGATGATTCATTTGTAAATCGGTTCTTGTATTCCGTGAGAACTTGTTTAAATATCTACCTTAGTTACATTATAAACGGTAGACTTAGAAGGAATTTGAAGAATCGTTTAGTATTGTAAACCTATTAGCTGCAGATTTTGAAGCATTATACCGATCATTATTTAAATTTTTCGCATGAAGATACTTTCATACATCTGGCTATTAATAATTCACCTTTTAATCAAAAAATACTAGTAATTAGACATGTGGATATTATTATTTTGGATGATAACCTCTTATTTGTAGATATTTTATATATTTATTAAATTATTTAAAGATATAAAAGCTCTACAAGAACAAATTTTCAATGTAGAGTTGAGAATATAAAGTATTTTTAATTTGTTCCAAATTCTCTATTTGTGCCATTAATTCACTTCTATTTCTTTATCACTTTCTCTGAACTTACCGTTTGGAAATTTCTTAGTATCCATAATCATAGTCATTAAAAATGGCACAAGAATTTATTTTTATCACTTGGATAGAGGAATTAACAAATGCTCGATTATTTAATTGACTATTATCATTGAATTTCAATTGATTTATATTAGTATTGTTATAAATATATAAAGAATCAATGATAAAGAACAAAAGCCATATTAAATTTTAGGATTGGTTAGTTAGCTTGTAGGTATTAGGTATGTTTAAGCTTTTAAGGCAGTTCACTTAATTAAGTGAACTGCCACAATATTTTGATGGTTTTGATTAAGATCATTTGGGATATATCTCAATTGGAAATAAAAATAGTTATTCATTTGATATTTACTATTTATTTCAGTTTTATAGACTCGTCTTAATGTTATATCGTATTTCTACTAAGTAACAACATAAGTTTTACGTTATTATAACAACAACGATTAGACAACTTCACATTATGTACAGATAAAATATTAGCTACTATTTACAGAGGCTTGGTCGTTTTCAGACTTCATTTAAAAATAACACTAGATTTTAACTTTATTGGAATGTGCTAGAATATTCATAAAACGTGGCAAGTAGCATCTTCTGGCTTAACTTTACACTATGTTACAACATAATATTTACAAAAAATATGAGGGGTTCTAAGACACAAATTTGGATTTATATTATAGTCTGTATAAATCAAGGATCACTAGAACACGGAAAGACGTGTGACACAGATAGAGCTAACGTTCATAATATATTGGTTCACTATTCACATACTGTACATTCGCTATAAACACTAGAAATCACGGATAAATATTTAGACCATTTCATGTTTGACATCGGGCGGCCGTTGCTGGTCAGATGGACTAGGAGGTGCTGGCGACACGGCTGATGATGTGTGTCGCCTTAATTGCTGCAGTAAAGCGGGGTCCAGCGCAGGCCACCACCCGCCGAGGAGCGGGTAATGAGCCGTCGGCGCTAGCGGCGCGCGAGTCTCATCTTCTCCCGATCTCACATCCTCTTGATCACTGGCGACTACATCTATATCTTCTTCAACTTCTTCCTCACAACTGCTATCTCGCCGAGCTCTTTTTTCCGGAGCATCATCAGGCGCAAGTAGAGATGCTACATCAAACTGCCTCTTCCGCGTCGGAACTCCGGCAGGAACTCGCCCGCCGCCCCAAAACGGTAAAGGCAATGCCGTCGGTGGAGGAGATTGTGGCGGCGGCGATGGAGAATCTTCACCGTCATCATCGACCGCTAATCCCATGTGTTTCCTTACTTTGCGCTGAGCTTTGCGCCTCCGGAAGTCACCCTTTCGAAAGTCTTCTATATTAGCTGGATGAATCGCCCAATAGTGACCTTTGCCATTTGCAGATCGTCCGGCCTTCACGAAGCAGTCATTTAGTGATAAGTTATGTCGAATCGAGTTCCTCCATCCCGGTCCACGGGAGCGGAAGTAAGGATAATTGTCTAGAATGTGCTGATAAATGTCAGATAAAACAAGCTTATGATCCGGCGAGCTCAAGATAGCCATAGCAATAAGGCCGATGTAACTGTGCTGCGGTTTTGGTTCTTCAGGTTGTAGAGCGCGTTGTTGCAGGAGTGACATGGATAATGCCAATCTAGGTCCATAAGGCCCATAGCATGGGGCGACTGATGGTGGATATAATCGGAGTCTTTCAGCGACTGCATAGTTGTAGAGTTGAAGTCGGTAGTGGTCGATCGCGGCGGCGGTAACTGCGGGCGCGTCTTTGCCAAGCGGCCACGGGCCTCCCTCGGCTCCGCTGCACATGTTCGCGGTGAGTGTCAGTGCACGAATGCGGGTCTAGCGGCGGGCTGGCTCGCGCTGCGGGCCCCGGCGCGAGAGGGGGCGGGGGCGGGCCCGGCCAGCCAATCACCGCCGGCCCGCTCCTTGTATACGTGTTTTTGTTTAGCGACGCCCCACTCCGACAGCTTTGCAACTCCACGCACCCTGCCTTAAGTCTGCGGTACTGCGCGCAATGACATTTGAAAGTATACAAAGGCGAGCTTTTTAAAAATAAAAAAATATTTTATTTGTTTATTAAAATAAAGTCCATGTATGATTACTAATCACGTTATGGTTTCCAGTTTATATAATTAATGTTTCACTATACCTACCTACTTTGTTTAAATACCTATAAAAAGACTAGCTTACCGCCCGCGGCTTCACCCGCTTTCTCTAAAACGATTTGAGATTTAAACTATCCTATCTCTCAAGTTTGATCGAACTGCACATGGTGTGCGAATTTTATTATAATCGGTTAAGTGGTTTAGGAGTCCATTGAGGACAAACATTGTGACACGAGATTTATATATATTATTAAGATAAGATTTATATAATTAATGTTTCACTATACCTACCTACTTTGTTTAAATACCTATAAAAAGGCTAGGTTATCGCCCGCGGCTTCACCCGCTTTCTCTAAAACGATTTGAGATTTAAACTATCCTATCTCTCAAGTTTGATCGAACTGCACATGGTATGCGAATTTTATTATAATCGGTTAAGTGGTTTAGGAGTCCATTGAGGACAAACATTGTGACACGAGATTTATAAAATATATTATTATTATATTATTAAGATTAAGATTAAGATTAAGATGAACAAAATTTGTACCTACCTAATGTAAATAGTAAAGACGCAGGACAACGACGAATTTGTCATTTTTAAAGAGCCTACCTATGAAGTAGGTACCTATCTATTTTATTAATTCATCAACAAGAATTATCGATCTACTCTAGGTAGGTAGGTACCTGCTTACTAGATTGTATCTACCCATAGAACTAAAACTTAAATTTAGTCAATCACATTCACAGCCCATTCGATACGATTTGTAGATATTTGTCTAGGTATCTACTTACATATAAAATCAAATTATTTTCTTATCTATTTTGTATATTCAATCCCCAATAGTAGGTCCCTACCTATTATTTTCAAGAAATTTAAAAATACAGATCTACCTAAGTAGGGCAACCACGCTCCAATTCAAATAATTTGCTAACTACCACTAAGATGATTAAGTTTAATCTTTGTAAGGCGGAATTATAGGTACCTAATATTAACACGTTAAATAAACGTGAAAAATGAGTAGGATCTACCTCATGAAGAAATTTAGCAGTCAGGTATTATGTGTTAATCCAGGACCTTAGTTTAAATAGGTACTCCCGTCCGATTAGGGCCCTTCTGGCCTCCTCCACTCAAGCGACAGCTCAAGCCGAGGTTCGTGGTCCCCGTCAAGGGGGGACGCCCTTGTGCATGTCGCTACCAGGGTGAACCTTCAGTTCACCCCCGCGTCCGCGTTAAAATGTAGTAGCCCTTCTGGCTAACATTGAGAAACACCATACAAAAAAAAAAAAAAAAATAAGTATATACCTATTTAAAACGATGCATGTTATAGTTTTTTTTCCCCAATCTGTAACCCAAATGTAATTGATTTTAACATTAATTGATATAACTGAAAAAAATGCATCTTTTTTTGCTGTCTCTACTTGAAACCGTTACAAATGACAACTTCGTACCGAGTACTTCCCTGTTATTTTGAAGATATCACAACAAGCAATAACACATTACTTCTCAGGAGGTGCGCGAGAGGGAGATGTCTATATAAAAATAGATTTGATTCTACGAGTGTGAAAAGGATGAGGAATGTGCAACAGTTTCACATGTGACATAATCTGTAGACGGCTCGTCGACCGAAAATAAACGCTGATGCAAAATTAGTAAAGCTCACATTTCTTTAGCAATAATTTACTCAAAGCGTTGTGCCACACTATGTTTAGGGAATGAAAATAAAGAGCTTTCATGGCGAGTGCGAGCAGAGCAGAACGAACGAGCGTTTCGCGCCAACAATGACGTCGCCGCCCATTTAAATACGCCATCTTGTTTGTGTCTCCTTTCCCTTTGTGAAGCAATGTTTCGGAAAAAGGAAATTACAGGAAATATTTACCCATTTGTTAAGTATACAGCTAGATTGGTAGCAATCGACATTTGTTTACATTTGAAAATTATTTTAGACAATTACTTATTATGTCTGGTAACTGGTTGGATAACGTTTGAATGTTTATTTTTTGATATTTTCCATTAAATTCATTCAGTATTATAATTAAAAATAATAAATAAACTATTAGCATGTGTTTTTCTTGCGTTTATTTTTCAGAGACAAAAAATAACATATTACGACTTACGAGGTTTCTCCACGGTTTCTCTCTTCTTTCTTTAGTTCGTTTGGTTTATAAACGTTACAAACTGTACAAACCCAATAGATGTAGAGCGATAGAGACTTATAATGAGCAGATATTAATTATTATCTCTATGAGTTCTTCTTTGGATACAAATTAATCTTATTAGGTATCATTCCTGCATATTAACAGTGATTAGGGATTTCCGTAGGTATGTTTAAAATAAGTAGGTACATAGTTACATACTATAAGCCTTACTATAAGCCTCTTAAGTACCTACAGTAAAAATACTTAGATAAAACAAAATTGCTCCACGCTTCTTGTATTTCCTTTATTTGCCGTGTATTTTCGTACAAATGTGTGTTTTCAATTGATTGGTCGCATCACGTCTCCCGGTGACGTAAAACAAACGAATTGATCGGCAAACAACGCGAACGCGAGGCACGCTGCACGAATTCTAATTTTAGGGCAACAACAGACTACTCGATACTAAAATATATTTAAATATGTACCTATAATGTAAAGTAAATTTATTTCAGAATAAAAGTTTATGGGAATTCTGAAATAATTCGGAAAACGTTTTTTTTTTTTTTAATTTTATGTGATTAAATTAATTTAATCGCATAAATACCTACCTATACAACTATTGCCTAAAAAGTTGTATAGGTAAGTATTAGCATACTAATACTTACCTATACAACATCGCTCTGGTCTAGAGTAAGAAAAATGTAGAGCAAGATATTATTTCCACGCCACTATAATATTTTCGTTTATAGTTTAGGTACACATTATAAGGATATTGTTAAATCTTCCATTCTTAAAGAAAAATGTTCTGTAGGTAAAGGTACATAAAGTTATCATTTCTGAACAAAATAATAAACGCAAGGAGCTTTCTTTGGCGCCTCATGCCAAATAGCGCCCAATCTTGCTATAGCCATAGGTAAGTAGGTACCTAGCCGAGACCCGGAGGTCATTTATGCCAATAGTAAGTTATACCAAACAAATGTAACCTCAAAAGATAGTTTTAATCATAGAGAATATGCCATGAGAGGCTTGCATACCAGACTCCTACTGCAATTTCTATGTCAAAAACTAGGTTTCATTTGAAACCAAATTTTTCATAAGTGATTTAAATAATTGATTAAAATTAGGTAGGTTCTTTCATTAAAAATATCCATCGGGAAGTTTTGATAGGTAAGCTATGATGAAGGTGTTTAAGAATAATAATAAAAAAAAACAAAAAATTTGGTAAGAAAAATATTCAACATGACAAAATATCATATCAAATAAGTATAAAAATCTTTCAATTGTGAAAATAATGCTGTTCTAGTTACTAAAAATCTATTTACCTGTAAGCAAAAATAATTTAAAAAGCTCCCATAGAAAAGCTTTTAAATGAGATGCTTTTAAAGTCAAGTATTTAACCGCTCTATTTCCAGATACCACTCCAAACAAATCAATACAGCCCGATCGAACACAGATTCAAAATTAGTACGTTTTGAATTTATGCAGATTGATTTATTTCAAGCCGAGTTTCATTGTTGTTCTAATTGCCGAGGCCGCAAGACGGAGGCGGGCCGCTCCGCCCACCGCTCCCGAACCCATTGTACTCGACTGTACCAACTGTACCCTACAACCGTGGCAATAAATTTTGTGCGCGACAGTACGGCCCACGGTTTAAGTTCTGTATTTGCATTGTTTATGTAACTGTACAGTGTACATACGATTTATTGTTGGGCAGGAATAATAACATCCGTGGTGGTAGACATATTGTCAAATGTATGATTATTGTAGTAGAATGTATTTTAAATTGAAAATATAATACAGACATACAGGCATAAAAAATAAAAGATCTGAAATTTTGTTTCTCTATAGGTAATGTTTTTTTGATTCAATGTGTAGTCCGACTAAATACCTTACTAGGTAATTACATAATTATATGACATATTATGATGTTAAGTACCCTCTACGTAGGTCGTAGACTACTCTACGACAATGACTCTTCCCCGTTTCATACTATATTTCATACTCACATAATTACATATGTCTCCTATGAACAAAAAAACGGTTAAATAACATTTAAAAAACACATCAAAAATTATTTACCACGCTACATAAACAAAATGTAAACGAAATATTTAGAAAAGCGTTACAAGCGAACATAAAAGCGACATCAAATTAAGCGCAAAGCTGAAACTTCAGCGTAATATTTAGAATGTAAATAGCTTTCTTGTTAAATGCCGCCCGCTTGTATATTGAATTACAGACTTTGTGTGGAAAACTGTTCGCAAAATATTTTGGCGTCACAAAGGAGGTATTAACTGCTGGCGCGCGGCGTCCATGTTAATTTTATGTAAATCGACCGGCGCGCTGCCGCCGCTTGCTCGCGACTTTCCTATGTTTATGAAGAACATTTTCTTGGAATTCGAAATGTTTTCGCGGGTGTGAAAATTTTATATTGGCGTAAGTTTTGTATATTTTTAATGCATTACTGAAATATCAAAACACCTTCTGCTTACAAAGAATCGAAGGTACGTTGGTATTGTGAAGTGTAGGCAATATTGAGTAGGTATACTTATTGAAATCATTGGTGATGAAAAGAAAAATAATAAGCATTTTAAATAAATAAACTTTAATAAAAGTGTCGTGGCCAATTTGAAAATAAATATTTTATTAGACCCTAAAATAACCTCTTAAGCCAATAAATACATTCTTAGAATCCAAATCCCACAAAAACTGATTAATAAATCCATTGCGACACTTGAACAAGCGTTTATCACGAAACTTTGAATAAATTAACACTTCTGGCATTGCAATAAGATCTATTTTTGAAGGGTTTTTTTTACAATAATACGTTCCTAGCGCCCTATATCGCAACTGAATGCTGCTACCTCTATTGTAATCCCCTGACACTTTTATAGTAACGATTAACAAACGAAATTAGAACCCAATAATATTATTAAGTGTTTTTTTCGAGTTATCGTGAAGAATGACGTCCCCTTTACGAGTTAATATTTTGAATAAGTGCTCGTATTACCACCTACGTTTGTGTAAACACAATAAATATTTTTTAGAGGATCCCTTTATCTCAGTGAGATTGGAGATATGGATTGTAAGTTGAAGATACATGCTTAAGATATAACATTGTCATATTTTTCGCTTTGTTCCCTGATGGAATTTGACGAAAGCGTCTGTAAGATATGAAAATATTAAGTGCTAAATACAATGTTACAACTGAGGGACAATTACCTACTTAGTTAGTAGTTCATACTTCATTAGTATTGATATAGTTCTCTATAGCAACTGCCTGATTAAATTAACTTTTACCAACGTAAGATTTGTTTAATTTTAGGTATTTTTAAACGAATGGCAAAATAGCGATGACTCTACTTCTATCTACCTACTCTTTATAAAGGCTAGATCAGCTCGATAGGAATTTGCGAATGTATAACTTCACAAATATTTACTTTTTCATAAGAAAATTAAATCTTATATCAATCACCTAGCCATTTTTTTCTGTATGTAATGTAAGAAATTTCACATTAGGTTATGGAGCTTCAACCACAACTTTGACTTCAAATTGAAATAAGAGAGTCAGACTGTAGCTTATAACCATATAAGTATATCATGGCCAGCTAGACAAAAACTCGACGTCGTCGACGTAAAAACTTTAATAAAACTTTGTGACGTTCATTGTTCAATTATGAATCAATTTACTTTCCATAAAAACGATCCCACAATTAATTCGCAATAAAAAACCCGTGGCCACAGTAAAACAAATCACTGCCGTATCGTAGCAATACATTTCCGTATGAATAATGTAGCGCAGGCTGATCGAATTAAGCACTCGACCAACAATGACAGGCCAGGATTAAGTGACGCTAAGTGGATTACTTGCTTCCGTTCCTTTGTCAGCCAACTTCGCTACTGGTTAAGGACCACAAATGTTTGGCTACTGTGGTCGGATTGACAATTGCTTATATTTTGGTATGAGTTCATGTAAGTTATTTGTTTTGTGAGTGGTAATGATTTTTTACGTGAGTGATTTATATATTTTGTAGATTATCTTTCCTATATGAGAAGGCTTCTATAGTACCTAAAACAGGGGAAATATCATAAAGTAATGACGCTAGATTCTGTTTCAAATATTTAACGTAACTTGTTTCATCATTTTTTATTACAGGTACCTACGCTAGCCTAAAACATTGTTATAACATATGACTAACAAAGGACTTACTAAAAAAGGATTTTAAGATTTTAATATAATTAACAATTCCATGTACACATACAAATTAATCAATACGTGTCAAAATTACACATCCGATTAAATGCTCAACATTAATGTATCGATAATGCGCTAAATAGAAAGAAATGACAAGCACCCCCAATGGTGCAGTTCAATGAGTTACAATGGCTCTCAAATCCACAGAATTATTCTCATTCGGCCACGGAAGCTCGTGAAATAAAAACATTTGGTGGAACAATAGAATCCATTGTGACTCGCACTCGAATTATTCTGTTTTGTCAATACGTAAATAGTGCATAAATATTTAAACAGCTTAAATTTTAACCCTTGGGAAGCGCTTTGTTTCGTTTTTCTGTTTCACATTTAAATGTAACTTTGAATATTTTGCTGACAGTCAAATTGGTGCTGTTTTTTGTTAAGTGTTGGACATTAATGTTGCTGTTTTAATGGGTTATGATATAAAAAAATATTGGTCAATAATAAAATTTTCATGTTATTAAAATTTATAAGTAAATATTTTATTAGATGAAGGTGCAATGTAGAATTTCCAAATAATATCATCCCGCCCACCGGTGAAGGAAATCGTTCTCTCGAAAGGAAATATCTTTTTTTTTCTTCAACGTATGATTTTTACTGTAGGTACCTACAATCTACTTAAAAAAATACTGACCACGAGTATAGGTGTTAGGTACACATAACCCCAGGTGCCAGCATCCTTAATAAATAAATTACTTATCACGAAATCCGCTAAATTCTGAAAAGAATCTGAAAGAAATACTACATCTGCGCGATCGCTCCAATTTCACACCAACATCTTAGGCGATTTTAATTCAATTACAAGTGCTTTGTCCGACCATTGGGCGCACGCTCCAACAATGTATATTTTGCCAACAATAACTGTATATTTGAACACAATACATAAATCTCTTCGCTGACGGCCCGTCAATGATGGTCAGTATTTTTTCAACACTCAAAAGTAACTGTACTTCAAAGAGTGTAGGAGTTGGTGATGGAATTGTGAATACAATTTGATTCTGAGTGTTAGATACTTTGTCGATTCATTTTCTGATACTATAATTATAGAACGTATTTTGTAAAAACTCCTGGTCATAAACTGGAAAATTGATGAGGACTAAATTATAAATTGTAAATATATAGGTACATTAATTTAATTTTCAATTAAAATAAATGTGTCTTAAGTTTTTAATTAGGTACCTTACAATACCAAAGTAGGTACTATACACATGTATAATATGTGCATTTTAATAAATGGTGGAAAGTTTAGAACCCGCCATTTCAGTTCTTAAAAATAATCAACCTTTTAAATCTCTATAAAAATAAATCAACAACAAAACGTAATAAGCTCCTCGACCACATCATGAATTGTGTTTGCTTGTGAAGTGTTTATCGAGTCCTGCACTGATAGAATCTTAATCTCGGATTAGTCGAATGTTAAAGACCATTGTCAGGTTGTCTACTCTTCAATTGGGATGCCCACCTAGATACAAAAGGCCTATATCTGGGTCAAACTCTCACGCGAAATAATGGAGATTAGCACATCTTTTCCGATAGTGTATCCGGTCGACTTGGTTGTTGCAATACAAATATGTCCCAATTTATCGATAACTTACATAGAGATTTGTGCTCTGATCCCTTTTAATAAATACTTATAATACCACGAAATAAGTAGTAATATAATATTTTAGAAGTTCTCATAAGGCCAAAGCCCACAAGGTCAGTAATAGTATCATTTTTTTATAAAATGAGTAGGTACACGTCTATCAGCAAGAACCACGAAGGTAAGAACTTATAAAGCATTGTCTTGCATTTTATATTTACAGTTTATATTATATAAATCTACTTAGGTATGTCAAACAAATTTTTATGAAGATGATATAGGTATTTTATGTCATTTTATATTTGTCTGACATAATTTTTTTCCTAGAGTAATTTTTATCAGTTCACAGAATGTTTTGTTTTATAAATATAAGAAGACTTTCTAGAAAATCAATTGCATGTTTTTTTATAGTGATATCATTGTGTGTTTTTACACATGTGTATTTATTGCACTACGTAAATGATTTATATGAAAATGTTAATAGTTTACTAACAGTAATGCATCGCAGACGTGAATATAAGTTGAAAGGAGATGTTAAATACGTCTTAACCTGGAAGGAAAACCATCTTATAACGCAGGAGATATTTGCCGCACAAAAATGTTCACACACAAATTGCTATTTCACCAGTCAAAGAAAATTCCTTCTCAATTACGTACAATTCGATGCTATTGTCTTCAGTGAAAATTTCCTAGAATCAGAAGCCGAAGACAGACCAAGTAAACGTAGGGCGTCACAAATTTACGTTTTCAATTCTCTTGAATCGTCATACAATAACCCCGCGTGTAACACGTACGACGACGGCTTTTTCAATTGGACTTTTACATATCGTCTCGATTCTGATATCGTGTGGAGTTACTTTATTGTGCGAAATCTAACGGGAGCCGTCGTAGCCCCCAGCGTTTCTATAAAATGGCAGAGAAGTTCCAAAACTTTGCCGGGCAGAATAAAGCTCATTTTAGGTAAAAAGAAAAAAGCGGCAGCCTGGCTTGTAAGCCACTGCAGAGCCGACAGCTTTAGAGACGAATATTTAACCAGGCTCCAAGAACATTTATTCCATTTCGCCTTGAGAATTGATGTTTATGGTAGCTGCTCGCAAAATAAATGCCCACATGACAATTGTGACATTATGTTGAGGGATTATTACTTTTACATGGCCTTCGAAAACTCTTTCTCTGAAGACTACGTGACGGAAAAAGTTCTGCATGGATACGATAACTATGCCGTGCCTATAGTATATGGTGGCGCTAACTATAGCAGGTATTTTTCTGTGAAATTTTCTAATTAATCAAATGTTGATATGCTGATATTTTTGCTACAGTATTCAATTCTTTGCTTTTCAGTTTTAATCCATTATGCAAAAAACAATAACCTAGTTCATCATTAGTTCTTTTCTTCATCTTTTAATAGCCCTAATAGGTATGGAAGAAAACTTTCGATTGAAGTTATTCTATTCTTTTTTTGCCTATTAAGTACCATACGAATCAAATCCATCTAACACACCATATACCCTATACTAAGCCGTCCGATTTCAGGTTCCTCCCAGCCGGCTCCTATATAAACGCGCGCGAGATGCACCCTTATAATTTAGCCTTCGCCATGTACAAAGCCATAAAAGATCCCAAGCTTTATGAAACGTATTTCAAATGGACTAATTTGTACACCGTAGAATCCGATCCCCGTTCAAGCCACCCCCTGTGCGAGCTATGTGAAGCCCTACATACGAAGTCTAGGCATGTACCTGCAAAAGAAAAGTTTCGAATTTGGTGGAATGACATCAATGGCATGAAATGGTGCCTTTCACAGGAATATTGGAACGAGACGTCGCTCGTTAATATCGATGGCAGTCATATATTTCGTTTGTATTAAATATTTGTTATATTTGGAGCTCTTATTTGCATGTGATAATATTGATCTAGTTTTATAGTATTTTTATTTCAGGTAAATTAAAACGTGTATGTATTGAGTATTGACTGTTCAAAGCACTTCTGTAGAGGTAGAGCGGAAAACGATGATTTCCAGTTCATTTATAAAGAAAATACAATTCTTATTGAAATCGCAAGCAACCCTAAAAGTAACAAACATAGTAATAATAAAGCGAAAAACTCATCAACGTTAGGTACTTATAAGACTTCGAGAGCGATAGTTTTCTAATCCAACTCTACTCCGTTATTAATTTCGTATAACACACAAAAGAGCATGTTGCCACAAATACGGTATAAAGATGGGAAAGTAATTAATGTTCAGTATTGGTTGAATCCACCGCTACAAGGGGCTCGCACAATACGGTAGTTAGAGGGGGCGCGGATCAGCCGACGTTTAACGAGCAAATTATTTAGTAAATGTTGCCAAATAATAACATTAATGTTGCTGCGAGGGGTTGTCGTCGTGTCTACTAGGCGGGAAATCGTAGGATGAATTTCTTCTAAATCTTGTGAGATATGTAGGTACTATTGTGTCTCTGTGGTGTGAAAACTGTGTTGTAGGTAACACTTTATATTATAACATTTTATACAAAATTCATAAGTTATAACCTATTCACAGTCAAAAACCAAAATGTCTACAAACATTGTCATTTCTCTCAGCTCTACATTTTCTTTGAGTATCGTATAATAATTTGAAAGATTCTATTGACAATTGAAAATAAGTATAGTATTAGGTATATAGAGTTAATTTTGAAAATATAGAAATTCTTTGTTTCAAGTTTCATAATTCTGATTCAAATTACCACAATCCAAGCCCGGTTTGCATCAACCAAAACTAACCATTCCTTCCACTCAGTTTACAATGCCACTTCCTATGAACAAAGGCTATCATAATGGACAAGTAACCTCAAAAATATACCTAAGAGCTGCTACTACCCTCCGTGGTTAGCCAATGAGAGCGTCGACACTCGACCGGTTCGCAAACAGGGACACTGAATGCCTCTTAATTGAGTGGCTCTTGAATCTGACGTGGATCTATTGTGGATACCATTATAGCAATTATGAATTAAACGCGAATTAATCATTGTGATGTTATGCGCTCCAGTGAACTGGGAAAGTCGAGCGCTTGGGGTTTTAAGTTGCTATATAAGAGTATTTACTGTGAACCTTGTTGAAAAGAATTTTGTGTCCAGCAAAATATAAAATAATGAATAAAAGTTCGACTTGTGACTAATTATAAACACTGTAAACCATAGTTTACAGTGTTTATAATTAGTCACAAGTCAATTATTGGTCCATTAATCCATAGATTAATGGACCAATAATGAGATAAAGATAAGGTCTCTTCTTTATACTGCAAAATGTTTAGTTTAAGTATTTATTTGTGTACGTTGACAAAGTGATTAGGTGCGAAACGAAATAGGTACCTCCATAATGTACCTATTCACAAAGCGGTCCGACTTGTCTGGACTGTTGCCGAAACAACGCTATGGCGCCTACAATGTGTTCGATTTATTTTTAAATAAAATGCTTTTATTACAAGCAAACTGGACGCCAATGATATCAATTTAAAATTGCAAGATGATCGCATTACAAATTACCTACATATCTATAGCGCTTCACTTTTTAAAATAATTCTACGGATAATTCTAAATCAAATAGATATGTAAGAAACATACAAAAGAAGGAAAATCATTAAGACAAATTTCCCTTCCATTTTATTTACTGACTACACCCGCGTGGCTCCGCTCCTGTTGGTCTTAGCGTGATAATATATGACCCTTAATTACTCGTGGATAATATAGCTTACAAATGGTGAAAGAATTTTTAAAATCGGTCCAGTAGTTTATGAGCCTATTCATTACAATCAAATAAACAAACAAACATAGTTTTCCTCTTAATAATATAATATTAGTGTAGATAAACCCTTTTGATCAGCATCGATTCGCTACATAAGAAATATATTCAAAATTTAAATTGCTAAGATATTTCGGAAAGGCGTTTAATATTTCTGTTGGTATGATATAATCTGTGGTATGATACATAATGAACGTGTTCTCTCTCACCTATAGGGATATCTGATAATCTAACACATCATACACATAACTTAAGCATATCCTTTATATCCTTGATTTACTATCTAGTAAAGACAGACTTATTCTTAAGCTGTTCAACAATATAATACAGCGGATTCATACAAAAATGTGCTATAATAGAATCTTTCATCTTGGCTAGTAATTGTCACGTTTAAGCCCAGTATCAAAAGTATTTATCAACGTTGCGCAAAACTAAAATATCCCCGGGGAGCGAGAAGCCCCCGCAAACGGAATAATTCAATAACCGACGGAACGCGCGTCTAATCCCAAAATTAGCAATACGATATCATTAAATAGATTTTGGTCTCGAACAAAGCAGATGTCGAGGGAATACCTAGTAAGGGGGTGTTTAGCAAATCATTAGCCACGTTAATAAAGGGTTGCGTACTTTGTATTTGCCTGCCATTCGCGTTGTCTCCTAAATGGACTCGCCAAAGAGAATATTAATTAATAGCCATAAACTTTACTGTTCATTTTATATTAGGCGTGTTTGTTTAATGATGTTACATTATTATTTGCATTTTCAAAAAATAATGAATTATTGATGGATTGATTAATATTTCCATAGAATACATTTACTAACGAATACAATTTTGCATACTTTATTTTCACTTGAACGAAATTGTTTGAAAGTGCTACCATTAAAAATAATACGCCTGATGAGCGTAAATAGCAATCTCTCGTAAAGGCGTAACATCGGCACCATTGTCATGGCTCGCATACACGCGCCGGCACGTGTGTCGGACAATGTGAACGTTGTGCTTTGTGTCCGATGCAGATTGCTTCCGGATGACCCGTATCGGATTGCTATCGAAAAATGTTGACATTGTTAGAGCTTCATTGATAAAATGTTGGCAAATTACAAATTGCTGCTCGTTATGATATTCAATATTTGTACATGCAACACCTGAATTTTAATTTTGTATGCAAGTAACTTTTGAATATTTTTTGGGATTCGATAACAGGCGTAATAACTTTCTAGTCCTTCCCAAGCCTTTACCAGGGATAAACTTCTCATAACTCATTTGAAAGGAAATTTTATACGAATTTGAAACCTGTACCCCGTACTTTTAATGTAACAATATAAGTAACAAGTCGTAATTCAAGTTAAACACCGTAAAGCGGGGTAATAACGTTTTACCGAGACGAAACAGCCCAATAAACATTTACAAAGACCAATCGAACATCTGAGTTTCATATTTCATCGTTTAGTCAGCAATGTGGGGAGATGGGGGAGGTGGTGAGGGGGGGAAGGGATGGGAGGGAAGTCGACGGAAACAATTAGGTGGGGCGCAGGCGCTCTGCTTCCTGCTCTTGGTAATTGCCGTATCTATTCGCTTATGTGTTCCGTTATAATTGAAAGCCTTGTTATCATTGCAACAATGCACCAGATTTTGTATTTCACGCTCAGTTTGATTTGTTTGGATTGTTCGGTAGATAGAGTTTAAACATAATATATATATAAGTATAGGGAAACGATAAAGCATAGATGAAAAATCTGGCTGGTTGGAAAGTTCTGCAACGCATGGTTTATTTCTGTTTGTTTGAATAATTAAAAAATATAAGAAAATATACTTACCTACCTTAAAATTTGTATGCGTATTTTGTATTACGTATCCTCATATCTCTGAATCTCTCCATTTAGGATAGGATAATATGTCACATTTTTAAACTAAATTAATTGTGCCTTCTTAATTCTTATGTCTCCAATATAGAGAAACAAACATTTTTAGTAAATTATTATTTTTTCCTCTAATATATTCTAGTGTCATAAAGTTTCACAAATAAATTATTTCTTTCGATATACACACCGGTAAGTAGGTACCTGTGGTAGGTATACCTACCTATCTATATCTTTAACAAGATATTGTGTCTTATTGTCATATTTTTATCACAAGATATTACCCCTTCATTAATTCCCAAGGGGATATAAGTAACATTTGCTTTAATATCTCTCATAATAATTACACAATACGGCTTTGTTGTAATAGTTCATCATCCTATAATACCGGGATTATTGCCAGCAACCCTTTGTGGGCGGATTTAAAACTTCGTCAAAACATTTGGTCGCGTTTGTTATTTAAACTTTTCAAATATGCAATATGGCTTTATAGTGAAAATGTGTTAGTGCATTATGAAACGTAAATCGTATTCATCATCGAAACATGAATTATGTAGGCAGTGGGACTACAGAACTCATTTATTACTATTAACAGCAATTTTGCATCTACATTATTAATATTATTCTGGATAGATATTGCCCAAAAGATTTGTATTTTTTAATTCAGTAAAATTTTAAGAAATATAATTTTAATTATATAATTTAAGACAAATCATGAATTGATATTTCAATCTACATACTTCCTACTCGTAACAGCAACGTAGGTACCTATGCACATTTTAAAAAATATGTACTCTTGTTCAAGATGAAAAATGTAACGCATTGTTAGTACTTAGTTAAAATTAAATATTCACATCACACATTTATAAGCCCCTCGCTTTATCCTAACAACCACTTTCACTATCAGTTCTGTCAATTTGTATTTGCCTGCAATCATTAATGTATGGCATGTAGCGTTTTACTTTCAACTTGTGCAGACACACAAAGACCAGCTTTTGGGGACTACCTCGTCCTGTAAAGTCTGTGTATATGGGGTGCCACAGATAAATTTAAAGACTAGCACGAGGGTCAAGTTATAATGGTTGCACACAAATTTAACTACATGAATGAATAGGTGTCAAGACTAATGCGTCAAAGAGAGCCGGAGGGGCGCGGACGTGCCGGGTAACAAGAGCCACTCGCCTCATAATGTTACATAATTCAATTGATTCCCCGACACTACCCACACGCTTCCTCCTAACTTCGTTTATAACGTTTTGATATCGGATACGTCGTTTTGACGCCTCCTTACACAATGCTTTTCGTAAATAAAACTCATAAATATAGGATTGCTAATGTAGTTGTAATAAATAGTTAACAAAATAATTTAGATAACAACATTCATTCTAGTGGTGGTAAGACACGGCTGGAGAAGAGAAGGTGACGTGGCCAAGAGGCGCTGAGTAAGCAGCGACCTTGGCGACTGGAGCGGCGAAAGACAAGGGGGCGGAGTAGGAGACGGGGGCAGAGTAGGAAACGGGGGCAGCGTATGCTACCTTGGCGACGGGAGCAGCGTATGCGACTTTGGTGACGGGGGCATAAGCGTACTTGGCTACTGCAGGGGCGGCGTAGGCAACCTTGGCGGGAGCTGGCGCGGGAATGGGGGTGCCTTCATAACGGACGATAGCGTTGAATCCGTGTTCCTTGTCTGCGGTGTACTCTACGATGCGGTGGACACCATCGGGCTGAACCAGAGAGTAGGAGCCGTGGACAGCGTCGCCTTCGCGGGCTTCTTGCTGCTGCTTGACGTCACCGCTCTGGCCATCGTGTACGGAGTATTGGAACTCGTAGTGGGCGGGCGCTTCGGGTTCAGCGTAGGCCACTTTAGCGAGAGGCACTACGGGCAGAGCAGCGGCAGCTGCGATGATGCAGAAGAAAGAGACGAACTGCAAGAAATTTATGTAATTAAGTAGGTATTAATTTAAGTATTCAGACATTTTATTTCAGTACAGATTTTAGAAAATTTATTCTAATGCAATAAAATCAAAAATAATCTGTAATTCTTAGTATGGGTAACAATATTTTGAACACAAAAACTGCAACTGAAATTATTTTTGACTAAAAAGAAAGTACAAGTGATAAACTGTACTTTCTTACGTATGTAGAGCTGATATTTTAATATCCTTTTATAAGCCAATATTAAATACTACTTACTCTGGCTGCCATGTTTAATGATAAGTTGTTTATCTGATAATGATGTTGATAGCGGGCGGTGCTGAGCTTTTATACTTCGATCATTGTAAACCAAATCTCAGGCATGTGTAGGTCAAAAACTGGTTCACGCGTTATGTCATACAAGACAAGCCATTCATTCACTAACATTGTTTCATTTTATTATCAACATTAATATAATTTACAACAACCTTTTAACAATATAAGAGTGCATCTACTATTATCTTACGCACTCGATTTTTTTTACTCTTTGTTTTCGGATTAAATGTTAAAAGTGCAATAAATTAAAATAAGCTTTGACCTTTTTGAATTTTGGCTAAAAGGTTTGTAAATCTTCAGCGCAATGTAAATTGAGGTGCTTATTACGCATAATTGACCCATGATCTTTGCAATGCAAAAAAATTTTGGAGATTTCGTTTTTATAATTGATGACCTACCTATTAAATAAAAAAAACAGAATATGTAGGACACCACATACCTACCTTTGTCCTATCAACAGCTAAAATGATTAATGTAGGTATGATACATAATAGGTACTACCTACCTATTTGTCGCAAAGGATTTTTAATAATTAAATAATTATGACTCTATATTATAGCCTTCTCTTGATCATTTTTATCATAATTTTCAAGAATATTTTCTTTTTTTCAAAAAATAAGGTGCAATAATAAGTAGTTTAAGTACGTAGTTAGAATGATATTATTTTAAATCTTTTTTATAGGGGTACATTACACGAAAATGTATTTGCTTAGGTAGTATATTACATACTTATCTTATCTTAATTTTCCATGAACTAAAATAAAACGGTGTAAATTAAATATAATATTGCGAAAGACGCCACTGTTAATTTCTACCTACTTAAATTATTTCACAAATTACTTATTGCAATTAGTTTAGTAATTGGAAGTCAAAGAAATAAAAACTGGTTTATATTTTCCCATAGGCTATATTTTGTCATATATGCCGTTAATATGCGGCATACAGTGGTTAATTCGTATTATCTTAGACCGAGAGATAGATATTTAAAACGTCGATAATAATAAGTACCTAATGCAAGATTATTATACAGTTTCGTTTAATCATATCTATAAAAATGTGTTGCGACTGACAACCTAATACATAAATTATTATTATTATTCTAATTAGAGAATAAGAAATACCTACTCATACATAGGAATAGTTTAGCACAAATTAAGTAGGTATTAGGTACCTAATGAAATTTACCTAATTATATGTAACTAATTAAATCACAATAATGCAAAACAATAGATTTAGGTACGATCGAGTAAACAACAAATAGAATAACCTACGAGGGTGGGTAAGTAGGTAGTGCAGTAGATAACATAGAAAAATAAAACACCAATTGATTATTTGAAACTTTATTTAATTTTTATTTAAATTTTTATGCTAAATATTACTTAAGTTAATATACCTAAATAGAATACATAATACTAAAAATAATTAATTGAGACATAGCATATATGCCGTAGCCAGGCATAATATAAAAGTTAATGAAATAATCATTTTATTTAACAGGGACAGCACAAAAACACACAACCCATAAAAAATCAAAATGACATAAAATGTTCTTTAGAATAAAAAATTTAATTGTTATTAATTTTTTTTTATTCTATACTTACAGTACAATTTACCGACTCTTATACTAAAACACAAGAAGTTATAATTACCTACTCTTATGGTTACTGATCTTGTTTCGATATTTCTAAAGATATTTGTGATGTAATGTATAGTTAAGTAAGTACAGCCATATGAATAAGTGTAAATGGCTATTGCATTTTTAAATTTAAATTTGTTTAAGAATTATGTATGTATATATCTTCTATTGTCACACTTTACTTTAATTCGAACATATTTTTATCAATCATGTGTTAATTTAAAAAAAAACCTTTTTTGAAATTGTTTATCGGTGCGTCTCTGTAAAAAATATATACTTATCTAAAAATTAATTAATTACTTAGGTATAATTACCTAATTTTAATTAATTAAATTATTAAAATAATTTAATTTAATAACACAAAATGATCATGTCAATCGATTACAGAGAGCATAGTATTATGTTATATTGTGTAAAAAGTAAATCAATTTTGTAGGTAACTAACTGTACACCATTGACTACAAAAATCTTAAATACACCTGTCAATTCTTACGGTTATAATGAACTATGTACAAAAATAAGTACATTTTATTGTGATAATATCGAAGTCGGTACTCTCCAATACAAACAATACAGTCATATTATATTTCGATACCTTACATAGTTTAACGCGACGTACTAGTGGATCCATAAATTCTATAATTCTCTACGCATTGTTTTTGCGTCACAGTCTAGAAAATATCTAATAATGATATAATAATGATGATGTCAAATGATCAATCTCTATTATACATGACTAGTTTAATTACAACGGAAAAAACTTGGGTAATAAAGGAAATTTTAATTCAGAAGACTTCGCTCTATCACGCTCTACTTAGGAAATTGACCACAGATAATATAAATGTAATAGGTAGTCACTTAACTAGCAGTATAACTAACGCTAGTTACTAGTTATTATACTGTGGTATAACTTAGAATAGGTAGGTACATAAACAAAAAATGTAGAGTTTAAACAATAACAAAAGCTACGTAAAAACCTTCCAGTGACGTAGGTTTTCTTATTTACTCATACAAATAACATATTTTGTGGACTCCGATAAAAAATCATAAGAGCTTTAATAAACATAGCAGAAATATAAGTCGATAATTATATAGAAATTCCTCGCATTCCGCACAATAAAACAAGCGCGTTAATTAAAATTTACTCATTTCCAATAAGCTATCAAAAGGTTCCGAATCAACCTCGAACTCCCAAAATAAGTAGGTTACGCAAGGTTGCTGAATTATGAGCTTTTATCGATTTATCCAACGATGTTACACTTGCATTTAAAGTAAATGTCAACTGGATAGATGCATTTAACGTACCTATACTGGTGTATTTGCCAATTTTTCAATTGCCTTAACATTTTAAGCTCGGCATAAAATGGTATTACATATCGTTACAATATGTAAATTCGAACTGTAAAATGTTTGGCTTAAGTACTTAGTAAAGAATGGCATTTCATTGATGTCATAATTTTTGCAAGAACTTGACCACAAATGACCTTTGTATCAGATATATATTTGTACCTTATTAATTATTATCAATTCATTTTATTCACTAACGAATAACGATGAAATTTATTACTATGTTATATGTACATACCTATCCATGTTCATCAGTTATAGGTATTTTTAGTTCCGTAGAGTGATCCGATCAAATTCAATTCGTGTATGCGACACGGATAGTAGTATTTTCTACCTTGACTTAGGTTAGGTTATTAGGTAGAGTTTGTCTTAACTTCTCGTATCTATAATAATATTATAAAGCTGAAGAGTTTGTTTGTTTGAACGCGCTAATCTCGGGAACTACTGGTCCGATTTAAAAAATTCTTCCGGTGTTAGATAGCTCATTTATCGAGGAAGGCCTATAGGCCTATAGGCTATATATCATCACCCTAAGACCAACAGGAGCGGAGCCACGCGAGTGAAACCGCGCGGCACAGCTAGTAAATTATATAGGTATTAAAACCTTCCTCGAGAACTCTTATCTAGTTAAAAAAGAGCGTATGTACCGAGCACACGTGTCAGAAGTGAAACTTCTTTGGCAAAATTCAATGATACCAAAATCGTCTCCTCACTACATGACGTGACGGTATTGCCATGACGCTACCGTGAAATTTTACTCTCAACGCGCATTAAGAAGATTAACTTTAAATAAAACCGCATCAAAATCCGTAGTTTTAAAGCTTTAAGCAATAGAGCCAATACACGAATATGTACACGACATAGGGACAGGGAAAGAGACTTCGTTTTATACTATGTAGCCTCTAGGTAAAATATATAATATGTTCTCTTAACTTTTGTTTTCTATTATATTGTTTTATTTAAAATTGAACTGCAGAAGTTGCACTACACCAAATTTAATAATTATTTTTTTACATTCGTCATTGACAGGACTAGATTTGTAAGAAATAAAAATAACAAGTAAATTATATCAACAGGGTCACAGTATTTTATTTTTTCATACAACCTTCGGATGTGGTTTGCATGCTTTTTAATGGCAAATTTTATATAAGTAATTGCACTTGTCGCAAGGTCCGAGCAATCAGCTTTCTTTTTGACATTCTTAACGATAATTACACGATAATGTATAATGTTCATTGAGTTGATACAATTATATTACCAATAATTCACTCATATTTTCGATATTCCAGGAATAAAGTCTGACAACTTTTTATTTAAATAAACCCTTAGATAACTAAGTAGGTAAGCTACAGTATACTTTTATTTAACACTAGCTGCTCCGCGCGGTTTCACCCCCGTAGCTCCTCTCCTGCTGGTCGCAGCGTGATGATATATAGCCTTCCTCGATAAATGAGCTATCTAACACCGAAAGAATTTTTCAAATCGGACCAGTAGTTCCCGAGATTAGCGCGTTCAAACAAACAAACTCTTCACCTTTATAATATTATGTATTATAGAATTATAGATTCGTTTAATAATAACGTACCTAGGTCATAAAATTAAAATTACAATTTAATATACTGATTATTAGATGTACCTACCCTTATAAAGTTTTACACAATTAGATTAATTTCAATAACATAATATGTATAATACCTTACCATCAATAAAGTAAAATTTTAAAATAAGCTCTATCTTTACTATCAACTATGTACTTACCAAGTATGTCATTACATTCCTAGAATCCCTACAATATTAAATAAAATTTTCCTGTTAGCGCATTCTCGCCTCTGATACAGCTAAGCAAAAGCTTTCGAAAGTTCAACCTTGCCTGTCTGCGCCTATCAAATTCGTCTTATGTCACATGTGCGGGTCGTGCAAGGTGTTCTCGTATCATTCCGATCTACTTACGTGTGACTCCGAGTGACCTTCACCCGCAAACTGGTTAATTAGTGCACGCCCTACAGCCTCCGGCGAAAATTGTCACCATGCTTGCCGATTGTGCCAAGTATAAAAACTGGTGCAGTGCGAACACAATCATAGTCAAACTTCGACAATCACATCAATAACAATGGCAGCTAAGGTAAAAATATATTTAAAATTTAAATATTGGTTTTACTTTTCGAGTAATGCGAAGATTCATTAATTCATGAGTTCAAATAAATTTATCAAAAGAAAAGAAAAGAAAATTCATATCTCTACTTATTTAATTTACAAAAGATTACAACTTACAAAAAATACAATAATAGGTAGATACGTACATATTTAAAACAACCAGCTACAAATTAATTTACTTATAAATAAAATAAACAAGTAAAATTGTATTTGAATGAAATTTAAAATGGTATTATACGCAAGGATTTTATTGTAACCAAAACAGCAGAAAACTAATTTGTCTTTTATTGCAGTTCTTCGCCGTCCTCGCCCTGGCCGCGGTCGCCTCCGCAGTCCCCGTGGTGCCTGTCGCCAAGCTGGCTTACGCTGAGGCTGAAGCCCCCGCCCACTACGACTTCCAATACTCCGTCCACGACGAGCACACCGGTGACATCAAGCAACAACAAGAGTCCCGCGCTGGAGACGCTGTCCACGGCTCTTACTCCCTTGTCCAACCCGACGGTGTCCACCGCATCATAGAGTACACCTCCGACCACGCTTCCGGCTTCAACGCCGTCGTCCGTTATGAGGGTACTCCCATTCCCGCGCCAGCCCCCGCCAAGATCGCGTACGCCGCTCCCGTCGCTAAGGTCGCATACGCCGCGCCCGTCGCCAAGGTAGCATACGCTTCCCCTGTGTCCTACAGTTCCCCTGTGTCATACAGCTCCCCCGTGTCCTACGCCCCCGTCGCCAAGGTCGCCTACTCCGCACCTTCCTACAGCGCCGCTCCCCTCACTCAAGTCTCTTTCTCGTCCCCAGCTGTCTCCTACCACCACTAGACGCTTTTTAATTTATTTATAAAGTTGTTCTATTTATTAATATGACTAGTTGTAAATAAATTATTTGTTGAATTTATATTAATTTTATCTTTTATTGTCAAATATTCCTATTGTTGTACGAACTTTTGGTTTCATCTACCAGGGTAAACCGCACTGTACATAATATGATATCAGTTACTATAAATCTACCAATAATATAACAATATTTACTAGAAAATAGCGATAGACAAATGTAAAAATATCAGATATTAATAACTGATAGTCGATGCATTCAATATACAAAATACATCAACAAAGCGAAAGCCATTATATATGAACCTACTGAATAGCTGCAATAATATTATTTCTGCAATGCTACAATATGTAAATATAATTTCATATGAACGTATATGTTGTTAACTTTATCAATGTCCAATGGATATAGCTGGAAGGCATATAGAGGAGGGGTGGGGGGTCAGGTGGACCGCACCTGAATTATTCATAAAGCCGCATAGTGATTTCATCTCATTGAATCGAGCTGCCGGTACGCGGCAGTGATTACGACAACGATACCTCCGCCCGGCCAGCACTTGCGGACACAATACAGCTTGTCAACTAAGTGCCTGCACCAGATTGCTGTCGTCAGAGCTTTTTCACCGTGAAATCGATATAACGACCCCCTATTGAGATGACACCAACGCGTCTGCACAGCTTTACAAAATACGCCTTTTTTGTGCTCATACATGAAAAACGTCTTTTTTAATCTGTCTTACTAAATGATGGTCTTATTATTACAAAATCTGGTGAAATATCAACTATCATACATACGTAAGCTCTATACCGAAAATAATTAACTACACTTTTAGAATTTAGTAGTTACACACACGAAAAAATATTTGAATCGAAAGTTTTAGCAAAGCTAAATAGTCAATACAATTTATTTTTTTAAATGAAATCAGCAACACATCAACATTTACTCTCGCTACGCAGGTAAAAATGAAGAGATTGGTTTTTATCTGTGCCGCGCGGCAAATTGAATGTAAAGTTGATTTCCCGACGGGCCTCGCCGCATAATTCCCCGCAAATTAAGCCGATACCGATTGACTTGCTACCAATGTAAATATTTTCGATAAATGCCTTTCCATTATAAGTATATATCGGGAATCTGTATGTTTTGTACGTGTTGTTGTAACTACAATTAGTTACCGATCGATATTGGGTTGTTTCTGTTGATCATTGATATGAACTGTGAAATTATAATGATGAAGGTTTTTCATACATGGCGCATTTACTAAGGAAAGCTATGGCATGGCACTTTCTATGGCATTAGGTAATGATTATTCCTCTCAACACTGAAAATCACTATTGTTTTGCATAGGTACCAAATTGAGTAGATATAGGTACCTAATGACTGAATGTGTAAAAGTATGTTATGTATAAGTTATGAAGTAGGTAAGTATGAAGAATACACTTAAATTTTATATCTACCATACTATAGGTACCTAGCGTAGCGTATTGTACCTACCTAATTCATATTTACAAAAACTAGCTACTATTTGACCTACGCATTCGTTTATGTAGATCTATACTAAATCAGAAAACTGGTAGTTACTTGTTATCAATATTTCCGAATAATCAAAAATCAAAATATGCAACTTTTCATCTATCCATCCACAGACGTATATCAATAGGTACTAAATCTACACTATCACAAGATTACGTAACGTGCGAGATATTAAATCCGTTATAGATGGTGAGGCAATCCTCTTACAGCCAAAAATTAATCAGGACCTCGGCTTAGAGGGAGCTTTGTACACAGAGTCGGCAAACGAAATCGATACTGTTGGACAAATCTGAGACTTTGTTGTACCTGTAGGTGTGTGTTTTAGAACATTGAGCGCACCGTTAGGGTACCTACGATTTGTAGAGTATTATTGGTAGGTACTTAATAAAATGTTTGTGTTTGTGTGACGAAAATGAATTAAGTTTCTCTATGATAATGTATTATGTAGTTATTATTATTAATATTCATTTGGTATGTATTCTTTCGGCATCAAAAGCTATTCCGCTATAAAATGGGTTTTTATTATGTTTTTATTTGCCCATTGATATCACTTAATAATAGGTTTCCTTCCTTGTTTAGAACCGATAGACTTGTGCCGTCTCAAAAAATCTTCAACTTCATATTTTTTAAACACATAAAAACCACACAAATGATTGTATTTTACCACCTTACAAATTACACGTAGAGTGTAACTGTAACCCATTACCCACGTCCTGTGTAAAAATAATTTTGTTTGTTTGCTGATAACATTGGATCCACCAGAAAATAATAAAACATCTATGAAAGATTGCTCTATATCGATCACAAGTTAATTCATAACTCGAGTTGAATTTTGCCCATTTTTGGCTGTTTTTGACCACTATCTTTTCAGTTTGAAAAAAAAAAAACAAAGTACTCAACATTTAAATATAATTTATTGACACTTAATCATAAATATACATTAATCATAAATACACATACATTAATTTAATTTATCTTCAGACTTTGGTACAGGGCATTCATACAAACATATAGATCGATCTTTAGATATAGAAGCAACTTTGTTTCCTTTGCGGTTGAATTGAGCTCCAAAAACCTGGAATGACAAACAATTTTTATTTTTTTATTTTTTTTTTGTTCATCGTAGGCGTAAGCTTTTACAGTTTATTTAGAATTACATCTATAGAGCTAAGTAAGCGCAACAAAAAATATAGTTATAAGATAGATACTTAAAGACAAACATACATAAAAATTTGTTTATGAATCCAAAGGGAGGTTATCGTGACGTTATAAATCAGTACTGATTCCAGTGTGGGAAAGTGATAGCGCTAGACGACCTATATAGCTCTGTCTTCTATCCGCACTGGAATAACTCCGGCTTTAAGACGTCACGGGAACCTTCCTGATGTGATTATGATATAACCAAAATATAATAAACATAAACTAGAGCTCACAAACAGATAAATTAAACATCGAAACTATAATACTATAATATTTCAAGGACACAAATCATCGGAAATACCAGTATTAAAAAAAATTGTCAAAATTGCTTACCATTTTAGAATGCTCATTGAAACTGTAAATGACCTTCAATCCATCAACCGTTGTGATAACGACCTGACCACCAGAGTTCCCGAAGACTATTCGCTTCCCATCCGGCGAAAAGTTCACAATAAGCACCCAATGCTTTATGTGATGACTGTATAGATTATTGCCGCTGGCTCTGTAAATTACGAAAACATTAATATTATAAAACAATGTTCTACCCCGCGTCTGTTTCATTGTTCGCGATAAACTCAAAATTTGTGGCACCGATTTTTATTACGTTTCCACCAAATGCTGTCGTGCGCGTGGTGGGAAAGGTTTCAGTATAAGTATAATTTATAACAACACGGGCGAAGCCGCGACCGAAAAGTATTGAAATTTATTGAAAATACCTAAAATGAAAATTACAGGAACAAAGGAACTTATATATCTTAGAATTAAATTAAATAAAAAGGTTTTTGCGACATCCAACCAAATTCTATAGATGAAATTAAAACAAATGCTAACAACTTCGCGAGTTTCTATATTTCATGATATAAAACAAAGGATAATGATAAATTGATATCTATTTTAGTACTAGCAGTCCGCCCCGGCTTCGCCCGTAGTACATATTTACGTTTTCTCTACGTAAGAACCATCCTGGTACTTCAAGGAATATAATAAAAAAAGAATTATCGAATCCGGTCCACCCGTTCACGCGTGATGCCGTGACCAAGGAAAGGGTTTCATTTTTATATATTATATACATTTACTAAGCATACTTACACATCAAAAAGCTTCAAATATCCATCTTTAGAGCCAGTGGCAAGTAATTTGGAGTTGGGTGAGAAATCAATGCTTGTGATTGTGTGTGTGTGTGAATCCAAGCAATGTACCAACTTGCTCTGGGCGACGTTGAAGATGCAAGTTTTCCCATTTATTGAACCACTAGCAATGTGCTTACCGTTTCCACTCTGAAAAATTTAAAAATATTAAACCCTAAACACAGAATACATAATAGTAGCTAAACGCTACAGAACGGACACTCTCCGCCTCCCGCCAATAATAAACACTTACCTCACCCCGCACGATCAGACATAAAATGGTCCATATTTTTCTACAAGGACGATACGCAACGAAGATTGACAACATTAATCAAATTGACTTAAAGTAATTTTATTATTTTGGATTTGTGATTATCGATTTTCGTAGAAAATGGTTAGATATTGTGCTGTTTACGGATGTATTTCATCAGAAAAACGCGAATTTTTTTTTACGCTAGTCAAAAATGTGCCAACCATAAAGCGTTAACACACACATTTGCAGTCTCTACAGTGTGACTGTCAAAACGATAATTTTGTATGGAGTGTCCGGGGTGTGCCCTAAATAAAAATCGAGTTGAAATGAGAAACAAGCAAATGCTTATAAAAGTAAAAATACATAGAAATGTATACTTTTTTAATTGTAATATCACAGATTATGAGTAAAATATATTTGTATAAAACAAAATTACATAAGTTAGACACATTATAAATCAACACCTTAACCAATAATGATAAATAAAAATATTATACATCTCAGTTAAAACTTACCCAAGCGACGCACACAGCAAACATCTCCCTCGTATCAAGATACTGCGTAATGCTGTCTTGCTCAATACTGTACACAGCCAGCTTGCCACAGTGTCCACTGGCTACGATGAAATTGCCATCAGGCGAGAATTTCACCTTCCAAATGTCGGGTCCTGTATTCATTACATGCCGTATCTTGTTGCCAGACAGTGTATCCCATAGCATCAAGTGGAAGTCCATTGAGGTTGTTGCGATTGCTGTAAGGGATGATTTTTTTTAAAGAATTCAAATTGAGAGTATTTTTGAAGAATAAAATAAGCCATTAATTATTATGCTTTCTTCTCCTAAGGTCGAAAACCAAAATATTTTTCATTCGTTGAGCTGACGAAACCAATTTACATATTTAGTATATTTAAAATTAAACAAAAAGTGTATGTGCCGAGTATATGTGTCAGAAGTGAAACTTCTTTGGCAATATTCAAGATACCAAAATCATTGCCTTGCTCCATGACTTGAAATTAAACCCTAAAGAAGCTTTACTTCAAAAATAATTTCATTTAAATTAATAAAATGCTTACTACGTCCATCTGGGCTAGTTGCTATGGATATGATAGCTAGCTCATGGTCGTCCAGGAGGTGAAATAGTTCAAACTCCTTATCAACCACTTTCCATATCTTTACATATCCATCAAGTCCTCCAGATATTACATATTCTTGGGGTGTTGCACTAAACAAAATATTGTTCATACTTATTAAATTATTACATTAATAATTATTAAATCTGAAATCCTGGTTATGTCCAGTTATTTGGACCCACACACTAATAGAAACGTAAATCTGTGAATACTTAATACTAATAAATAATAATCTAAACTCCTATAGTTCAAAGAATTTGAATTGGGCACCCAATATGGACAATATGATATGATTCAGATTTTTCATGCTTATTAAAAAATAATAATGTTAATCCCTGAACAGACTGATACTGATACTGACAGTACTCTTTGATTTAATGTTACATAGCTGTTGTACAACTCAGTTGTAAATATGAGATTTAATCGATAAAAACGTGACGTCGCTTACTTAGAATCAACAGTTGGTTTTATTGTTGTCCAAACAATGCAGTAAATAGGATCTTCATGTGCGTTCTCTTTTTTACAATATAGGGAATACTAAAAAAGAAAATATTTATAAAAGATTAGTTTTTTTTGCTCATTATTCTTGTCAACAAATAATATTTAGAATCCCTAAATACTCACCAATGATTCCGCCGGCATATTTGCTATATTTAGATTACTGTGTCCAATTTTCCAATAATACTATTTAAATGTGATTCTTTACTCGGGTTCATACATCTACAATAAAAATCCCAACTATGGAATAATTATTTATAATATAATAACCGATTAGACGACTAGAACTTCAAAAAATCAATAAACACCACTTGCGACATTTAAAAATCTCCTGTCAATCTGTCAACAATATATTTGAACGTCACTGTCAGTCTCAGTTATACATCCTTCCTTGACAAGTTGACAATGAATAAGGAATCACATGGAAGTGACATACCTACAAAAAAAGTGTGGCCGGCGCCATATTGCTTGTAACAAAACATGGCGGTGTTTAGTGCCGAGAATATATCGATAAACATTATTATGTTTATCGATATAAAAATAATATTAATATATTTTTTTTGAAGTTATACTTCTTTTGGCGCGTAACTTGTAACGCGTGTACATAAACACACACTCTTTTTTATTTATTTTAATTTTATTGTACAAAACATAGAAGTAAAATTACAAATGGAAAAAATGACAATGCCAATTAATAAAATTAAGTATGACGATGGCTGCTCGTGACGGTAACACCTATACAGGGTTACTTGTAAAACACCAGCAACCTCGCCGGACAAGATAGCTAACCCTGTATAATTTGATAAATCCAGTTCAATTTTGACTTCGATATAAGGATTACGGTAGACTTACAATTTGGTAATTTCAGTTTTGAGGAATGTAATATAATGAAACAACATAATATATACTAATATAGGTATATAATAGTATTTTATTACGATGAACAACACAATATACAGTAATTGTATTTATTTATTTATAAATAATAGACAAAAAAAAACAATAATATATAATAATAGAGAAAATTATAGAGCTAAACTATTTTGTGTAGCCTGGAATGCACTCAGATACACTCTGTTCATTTTTGAGTTCGGGATTTGAGGCTCAACTGGTACCTGGAAATGAAATGTCACAGTTTACATTAACTAGCATTGTTCACTTTACATTTAAACTAAAATGCAATACATTTTAATTAAAAGGGCAATGCTGATGGTTTGAAATTAATATCAACATTAGGGCTTACAATAGCGGAACTTGAATTTATATTTTTGGTTTTATGGCATTGAAATGCTTTATAAATATAAATTTATAAAGAATAGAAAAATAACTTAAAACACCCCATGTATTTAAAGTAAATTGCACTTTCCCTCAGTCAATAACATTTCAACAACCAAATATCACCCAAGTTTGTACTCAAAAAATCATATAAAACCATCTCAGTTTGTTCACAGGCCTCCTTCAAAATAGGAGAAACGTTAGATTATAAATGACAGCCCTAAATCTAAATAAAAAGACCAAAAGTAAATTGGAAGACATCACGTGTCTACAGATAAAAACCTCACCCTGTGTGAATGCAGCGGCAGACATACTGGTATAGCATCATCGTGCAGACTAATCACATCCATTGTTCTATTGAAAGCACTTTCGGGGAAATGTAGGGAACATACTATGATATTATATCCTTTACATTTGGCTTGATATTTTCATTTTCAATTGCTTCTAACCATTCTCCTTTTCTATTTTCACTTCTTGGTAACCTTCAAAAAATGAATTTTTAGGTTATTATAATTTTAGTCCTGACCTGACTTATTTATAAATACATTTTTAAAGTACCTACTATAAAAGCGATTAATCTTACTTAAGTTAAAATTCATATTAGGTAAATTTAAGTGTTTTATTTTTCCTTCTGCTGCTCTTGGCAAAATTAATTTGTTATTTTGGAAGTGTATTCACCAAAGCAACTATTCTTAAGATTAATGACACAGCCTTGGGAGACGCACGTCTTCATCGAACATTTTGCTGATGTCGATATTATAAGTCATCACTAGCACCCAAATTCATTATTTTACTAGAACGAAAATATACAAAATAAAGCTATATTTGGTAACAATTTTACACTGAACATAGTCTGTGAATACTCCTCAATTCAATATACATGAAAATAAGTAAATCAGCAAAGTAATAACTAATATTTCAGTCAAAACGTATACATACCGGTGCAAAGACAAACTTTTCTAGTTTTCATTCTTTGCGGAGCCACATCCCACAATACTGCGCTTTGGTATTATGCCACTATTTGTCCTTGACCACTCTATATGTTTTAGACACAAATGTTTGTCACAATATCAAAAATATTCAATATTTTTCAATGTTTACTACGGAGCAATGACAGAGCATGTACATCATAATAACGAGAACATAAAATGGCGCCCGGCCACAGTAGGTATTTGAGCTAACTTCAAATGTCAAACGGTATAGAATTAGCACTGACTGACGTATAGTCATATATTTTCACTTAGCAGAATATTCATTAGTTAGAAAGAGACAGTATTCGTTTTATTATTTCGGTATCGAAATGCATGATATTTGTATAATCAGTTGTTTGTATAGAACATTATGCCCTGTCCATAGGATTCCTTAGTCATTGTTCCTTGATCCTTCCTCTATGCTGTCAGATTAGCTACCTTCTAAATTGCCATACTCTGCATATAACGATTGTTCATTGTCTGTGTTCATTGTAATCACCAAGGTATAGGTAAACCAGAATCTGATGGCAATTAGGGAAATCAAAATTTTGAGTGTGCAACCCTAGGGAAAATGGACTGAACGATCTTGATACTGCTTATTTTTTAGTTTGTTCTCAATATCATTAGTCACATTACATAAGTGGACAATACTGTACTTAATAATGAGATATCCACTTAATATTATGTAGGTACATACTTACATGTATAATAATATACATATTATTATTTACACATACCTATATTTGTATGTTCATTATCATTATGCCATGTGAAAATATCGATGTTATATCGATAGAAAACTAGACTGCTTATAATTTTTTATAAAATAAAATAAAAGTAAAATAAAACTATGTTTATTTTCGTAAGTATTAACAGATACACACATTATAAAATTGACTTGGACAGCTTGGACTTGACGAATAGCCGTATTGGAAACTCCTGTAATAAGTTTTCATAAAATTATATTCCAATCAACAAACAATATTATAGTTAGTACCTACATATAATATTTTTTAATTAAAAGTATCAAAGCGGGTAAGTCCAATTTACCAATAAAATCTTCTAAATTGAAAATTGTGATGTGTTTGACCCTTCTTCATCAAATATTTTTCTATACACATTATAAACAACACCTCTTGCTTGTGATCACAGCGGCTTTTTCGATATTTTCGAAGATTTTTTAGACAAAATCCTAAAAATTATTTATCAACTGCAAACAAGTGATAACTGCGTTAAAAACAACCGACTTCAAACTTGCACTTGCAAAATTTACAAATACCTACAGACAAAAATGCTCATAAAATAAAAAACTACTGGGCCTATTCGAATAAAATTTTTATGGGACCAATTCGACACCATCCCGCATCGAACAAAAAAAGAATCACGTAAATCGGTTCAGAAACCTCGGAGTAATCGGTGTACATACATAAAAAAAAAAAAAAATATACCGGCCGAATTGATAACCTCCTCCTTTTTTTTGAAGTCGGTTAAAAAGACAAATAATTTGACAACCAATTTGATAGTTGTCAAATAAGTTGCCACATGAAAATCTTTTATTTCTTAAATATAAATATGCCATCATGCCATCAGATTCTGGTAGACAGGGTAGACCTATAATCACATTCACACTTACATTCACATTGTAATAGAATTGAATAGTATTTAGTAAATTCCTGTGGTAAATTCACTACTATACATTACTCAAATTTTTATTAAAATTTACACAACGTAACAAGGTACCCATCTCTAACCATAAACATTTACCCCTCCATACAAATTACTTATATTTTGATCCAAAGGGGATGTTGAAAGTGTGTTGAAATTAAAATAATCCTTATATATATACTTATTAATATTATAAATGCGAAAGTAACTCTGTCTGTCTGTTACTCAATCACGCCTTAACTACTGAAGCGATTTGCATGAAATTTGGTAAGTATAGAGATATTTTGATACCCGAGAAAGGACATAGGCTACTTTTTACCCCGGGAAATAGGAAAGGTACCTATTATCTCGGAAATCCCACGGGAACGGGAACTATGCGGGTTTTTCTTTGACTGCGCGGGCGAAGCTGCGGGTGGAAAGCTATTAATTTTATATTTAGTTTTATGCCATTCTAAATGCTTTATAAATAAGAAGCTGAGAGGCTTGACGTCGCCTCGGAATGGCGAAAGACGCGGCTTCAAATCCCGCCTCGTAATCAAATCTCTATACCTAAACTTAATTTTGAATGTGTATTGAATAAATCAATATGTAGGTAATCAATCCTCAATCAAAATTCATATATACAGTGTGTATATATTTATAAAAATAGTACCAATAACTTGGTAATATGAATAAAAAATATCAGACTGATAATGTGGACCGAATATCAAATTACTACTGAATATTAAAACACTTTTATTAAATACTAAACAATGGAAAAATCAAAATACAATAGCATAATATATTATAAAATATATTCATTACAAACATTGTGTTTCAGCCTATAATGGACAATCATATATGTTTACTGTCTTATCTTCAGATACAGATACGATTTTATTACTTTCAGCATTGAACTTCACACCCCATACCTGAAAGAAGAAGTAGTTAGTGTGCAAAGTTAACTCTATTTACATATTAAAAATAAATATTTAAGACATTTTGATAGCCAAGTTACAAATACAATAATTATTAAGATTTATATCAAATAAAAAAAAATATAAAACAACGTGTGGCACTCGGGGACTGCCGCGGTAAAGCTATTGCATGCTATGCCTTCAAGCTCCGCCCGTCGGGAGTGTGGAGCGTGAGGTTTTTTCGTTACGGAATTTCTTGACTCGGTCCCCGCGCTCAAGGCCCGCGATAGAAGCTATGCAATACCTTAAAAAATTGTTTGACTAGAACCATAAAATAGAAACAACCTAACGGTGCATTTACATCAAATGAGGAAATGCTGATTCGAACCCCACTATGTCAAATTCTTTTAGTGTAAACAGGTGAAAACAGCATTTTTTTGTTGTTCTTAGTGCATTCGAAAAGATTCTATGCAATGTTCTAACAACACTGAACAACACTATATACAATTTTTTGTTTAACAATATTTTTTATCAAATGAAAGAAACCATTGAATAGGTAGTATAATCCTAATATTTTGTGTTATAATAGTATTACAATTTATTTAGTACATTTACCTGATCATTATGCTCTTTGAACACATGTTGGCACTGCATAGTATCAAGGTCCCACACTCTTACAGTTCTATCTGAACTGCCGGATACAAATCTCTTGCCGTCTGGTGAAAATGCTACTGACAGAACCCAAGAGGCGTGCCCAGATAATGTGCCTGCTAAGTTTGCATGAACGCTGAAAAAAGTGTATATGTCTATTGTAAATGTATACATTATTATTTATTATCAATTTTATAAAACTGTATTATTTTATAACATTAATAAACATGATGATGAACTAAAATTTAATTTCAAGATATAAATTCATTTACTAATTCATTCAAGATATAAATTTATTTCATCATTCAAGATGTTGATTCTAGTTTACAAAATACTATAATTTTTTAATCCATAAAATGAAAAACTTGTAATAACAGTGAAGCTCATTACCTTTGAATTAGCATTTATTTTAAATAGCAGGACAAAATTTTGTCAAATACAATTATAACTTTGTTTTTTTAGCATGCATTAAAAAACTTCAATATACAAAAAAATTAAAACTTACACATCATAAAGTTTCATATGACCATCATCGGAAGCAGTCAGCAGCAGTTGTGAATCAGGGGAGAAACACAGGCTTCTGATGGGCTTAGCGTGCCCTTCCAATGTATGAACTAGCTTGCCTTGTGCTACATCAAATATTTTTACAATACCATCTAATGCACCACTCGCTATGTATTTTCCATCAGGACTCTGAAATAGATTTTTTTTCTTGTTAAAGCATAAATGTTCTTAATTGATCTTATTCTTCAATATAATATAGGTGAAGTTGTGATAGTTCAAGTTGATTTATACATAACTATTCAAATTGACTACTTCAAAATAAAATATATTTAAACTCACATAAGCTACACTCAATGTAAATTTGCCTCTTGTGTCTAAAGTTTGTTCCTGTTTTCCGCTCTCAACAGAGAAAATCAATATTTTCCCCGCGTTACTGCCGGATACAACATTCTTGCCATCAGGACTAAAGTCTAACGTCCACACATCTGTTGTTCCTGTTTCCATAGTCTTTAGCTTCTCACCTGATGCTATATCCCACAAAATGAGCGAGGAATCTTGAGAACTACTAGCTAATGCTGTAAATAATATCAATAACAAGAGTTAATTTAAAACAAATTAGGAAAACACATAGAAAATAGAAAGTAGTCTTTATTTGCAAAATTACATTATAAATGTACCAAAATCAAAATCATAAGACTAATTAGTACTTACTTTTTCCATCAGGACTAACAGCAACAGATATAACTCCAAGTGAATGCCCTTCAAGCTGATGTTTGACTTCAAGCTTGCCATCTTGTAACTGCCAGATCTTCACTATATCATCTAGCCCTCCAGTTATAATATAACTTTCTGGAGCCTCAGGTTCGGGGTTTGAATCTCTAAAAGAAATCAGCATGAAATTGTATGAACTTGTAGATAAATTTTTTTAATGAAATAAATAGGTTATAATCGCTTACTGTGAGTGTTCGTTATTTTCGGCATTTTGCTCTTCTGGTTTTTTCTCAGGTTTTATTTGACTCCATCCACAACACCATATGGAATCTTCGTGTGCATTTTCTTTTTTTAATTGAAGATAATACTAAAAATAAAAAAAGAAGTTTAACTATTTGTTTTTACCGGTTGAAACACAATATAGGAAGCGTACGTACTAGAGTAGTTATAGACATATTCGCTAAATTCTTCGTAATATTAAGTATGAAATGTTCGTGTTCAATTATAATTTCAGATTCATTTTAATTAGGCAGAAATTCACTTGAAAAAGAGATTTCAAATCCCAATTCCCAATTCCTAACATCACAAGAACAAGATGTTAAGAATTGTCTATTTGACATTGACAAATGACAATGGACAAGAAACAATATTTTTTTATTTTAATTTTTTTTTGGTATAGAAGATTGAACTATTTGCCATTTGCACGGTTGGAATATGTTCTTACTATACTGTTCTGTGCAATTCTGTGGAATATATCATTCTGTTGCCACCACGGAACTATGAGGCGCAAGAGGCGAAAAAAATATATAATTAAAAGAAAGTTAAAAAAAATAAAAAGTTATTCGTGCCAGCAAGCAAGGGTTTCTTGAAAATGTGATAAAATTATTATTTTATAAAATTTATGTTAATGATAGTTTACATATTGTATATGTGTGTTAAAGTTTAATGAAAATTATATTATATTCCATTTTATTTTATCTTATTAATAACAATAAAACATAACATCATTATGAAAGTTCATAACTGCGCTTACGCAAGTTACAGATAATAATATCACACCAAATATGATTTATTTATCAAATGGTCAATTGTGTATATTTGTGTTTGTGTATGAGAACGTGCCTGAGATCAATGCTTTATTTATAATTTTATCTTTATATTTGAAATTTTTTTCCCGATAACGGACGAAAAGAAAATCCAGGTTATTGTTTCAATCAGATCATCGGAGTACTTTTCCAATTATTCTGAAATTTAGAAGTTATGGCATACGTAAACTTACATTTTTATTGTGCTTCCAGTGTCTTATAATGTTTTCAGCATTATTTAAAAACAACTTGAGGAAAATATTATACATTATATTATATTATACTTGATTGATGCCTTAAGCTTTGTTATAATCACAAATTATAAGTATATTTTTGTCTTTGTAGTTAGATGAATAATTACTTTATATAATAAAGGATGTTTTGTATACGTTCAGAAGTAAATCTAGATGGCATCACAAAATTAATCAATAATGAATAATTTATTTTGTAGTAAAAACACGTGTACATGGAATTTTCACTTAACTTGCATAATATAAAATTATTACAATAAGAAATACATTTTAATTAAAATCAATTATTTAACTTTTAAAAAAATTAAGTAAAAATTAAAATAAGGCAGATATAATTTAGATTTTTTTTTAATGAGATATTAATGAACAACGTGTGAACAACGAAACTTAAATTAAATAAGATATAAAATATGATAGTGCATTCAAGGTGCATTCGTACAACAGGCTTACGGTAAGGAATAGCACCTGTGAATACTGAATAGCACTGTTTATAACCTGTTTGTTTATAACGCAGTTCACTATAGAAACGAATCTTCAATGGCGGCGCTTAGCATTCCCTCTCGCTTACACACAGCCGTACCACAGTATTACAATATTATTTCCTACAGTAAGGAAACGCCTTTGATGTCGCGCGATGCCGCCGCCAGCGTAGGTACTTACGCTGCCACACGAAAATATGCTAGGGTTGCAACAAATGGGAAATAAAACAATTTTGATTATTAATATTATGATGAAATCATTTATTCATATTATGTACATTCAAAATAATTGCGATTATTAAATCTGATGTAATTATTTGTTTTCATAAATATATAATTACAGATATTGCTAAATATTATTTACGTGGACACTTTATTTTTGGATGTTCTTAATTGTATATTATACCATTTAACTAAGTAATGCATTCGCATTGGGATGTACAATCTGATTAGAAAATAATGAGGACAACATAATAACATATACATAGCTTTGATTTTAATTCAACAGATACAATTAATACAATCTTTCTGAAATATTGTTTCCTTCTGGGATTTCAATGTAGATTTACACCCGTAAACGGAACAGTTTTTGCGCGCCATAATAGAATATGTAAGTACCTATGTATAATAAAATTCTTACACAAAAAATACGACTGCGTCGTCCTTTTGCGATAGTTAATGCAAACTCAGCGTGATTGCATTAAGCGGCGCGCGTCGCCCGACCCCCCGTCAGTTCCCCTCCGTTTCTCTGCACAAGTACATACGTCGCCATACTGTAGGAAATATGGTAATACTGTGGCCGTACGGCATGCAAAAAAAAAATGGAAAAATAAAATCACTAAAATGTATTTGATTTTCCCTATAATCGGTTTTATCATAAATTTACAATGAAAATTATACATTTGCGAAAGTAAATAATGTTTTATTGGGATTTGACAAAATATGTTCTTTGGGAAAATTTGTTCAGTTTTATTGCTGGCTCATTGCAAGTATTATGGGGATTTTGTTACGTTCTATATACGTAAATATGATAATTCATATAAATACACAAATACCATAACAAAAAAGTTTGTCAACAGACAATTTAAAATAATTAACCATTTACGTTATTTTTATTTTCTTTTTTGTTGACCCTACCATACGTCAGTGTCAGCTTTGGCCGCTATTGAAGATTCGTTTCTTTATTGAACTGCGTTATACATGATTCTATGCGTGTTCGTTATTCGCCTCTTTATTAACACAATTGTGTAAATCCTACTAATATTATAAATGCGAAAGTTTGTATGGATGTTTGTTACTCTTTCACTTAAAAACTAATGAACCGATTACAATGAAATTTAGCACACATATAGAGGGTAACTAGGATTAACACATAGGATAGTTCTTATCCCGGAAATCCCACGGGACCGGGAACTATGCGGGTTTTCCTTTGCAAACGCGGGCGAAGCCGCGGGCGGAAATATAGTACACCATAAAGATAAGGTCAAAAATACTAGGCGTCAAAGCTTCAATGGCAAATTGAAGGTTCATAATTTTTAATAAATTGTCACTTGACAGTTGACAGTTCACCTTCACAGTATCATTACTCCGCTAGGAGTAATAGTGTTCTGTGCACAGTATTCAAAAAATAAAAATGGCGCTTGCGTACTTAAATGTATCATTCGTCTGTATTCGTGTAAACGTTGTTAAAATTCATTTTTAACAATACTAAGTGGTAATTTCAACGTATCGTCTGTTTGATAATAACATTTTCTTGCTAGATTGTAGCTTTATTTGATTATAAGAGGATCTTGAAATTATAACCTATCACAATGGCTATGTCAAAATCTACCAACACTTACAATCGTCAGAATTGGGAAGATTCGGTAAGTTCAAACTAATTGATGAATGATTTTCGTTCACTTGTTATGGTTTATATATAATATAAATATAATAAATATGAATAATTTATATTGAACCTTTTTTTTCAGGAGTTTCCTATTTTGTGCCAAACATGTCTTGGTGATAATCCTTACATTCGTATGGTAAGTGTAATTAATGTTTCTGTTGTGAAAAATTGATAAAATACTGGAATAGTACATTATTAGAATATTTATTTATTGTTGCAGACTAAGGAAAAATATGGAAAAGAATGTAAGATATGTGCGCGCCCGTTCACTGTGTTTCGTTGGTGTCCTGGTGCACGGATGCGTTTCAAGAAAACAGAGATTTGTCAAACGTGTTCCAAACTGAAAAACGTTTGCCAAACGTGCCTTTTGGACTTAGAATATGGTTTGCCAATTCAAGTACGCGATGCTGCTTTGAAAATTCAAGACGACCTACCTCGTAATGAAGTTAACAAAGAATATTATATTCAGAACTTAGATAGTCAAATGGCGAAGGTGGATTCAACTCAGCCGAGTAACTCGGCTCTTAAATCAAAGGGTGCATCTGACTTATTGCTTCGTTTGGCAAGGACAGCACCATATTATAAGAGAAATAGGCCACATGTCTGTTCCTTCTGGGTTAAAGGAGAATGTAGACGAGGTGAAGAATGTCCGTACAGACACGAGAAACCAACAGACCCAGATGATCCATTGGCTGATCAAAACATCAAAGACAGGTTAATTTTTTATTTCAGTTAGCTATTTTCTCTTGTATGAAATCAAATAGCTATAATATGTAATGTTTAAGAATTTGCAGTAGTTAATATTATGTTGTAACTGACTCGTCAGTTAACCATAGATAAAAATATGATGATTATCGAACATAGCATATGTTCACAGACACATAAAATGTATATCTAAACTAATTTCCACAGATATTATGGTGTTAATGATCCCGTCGCCGAGAAGCTGATGCGTCGCGCCGCAGCCATGCCAGCTTTGCCTCCACCTGAGGATCGAACTGTCACCACTCTATACATCGGCAACCTGCCGGAAAACATGAGCGAGGAAGAGTTGAGAGGACATTTCTATCAGTATGGTGAAATTAGGTATTTATATTGTATACTGTTTCATAGTAGGGTTATGATTTATGAGATTAAGTGTACTTTTTAGTGAAAGTGCCATTATATATTGATATTTTTGTAAAATAATGATAACAAAGTTGTAATTATTTGCCATGTGTGATTCATTAAATCTGATCATTAAAAGTTTTTATATGAAATTAGTAATTGTATACAATGTTGATTTACTGTTCCTTTCTTCTAAACAGAAATGTGGAAAAAAAATTATTCATTGTTACTAAATATTTATGAATGAATGATGAATCTAGTAACCAGGAATGTTTATTTATTTATTGAATACAATATGATTTTTTCTTACAGGCAATTAACTCTAGTACCAAGGGCACAATGTGCATTTGTACAGTACACAACAAGAAGTGCGGCAGAACATGCAGCTGAGAAGACTTTCAATAGATTAGTTATTGGCGGCAAACGGCTCACCATCAAGTGGGGCAAATCTCAAGGTACCTAATAAATCCTCATCAAATAAGCATATGACATCTGTATTTTTAGTTCTAAACCAATGTTAGAAGCAGTGGTATGAAAATAACATATTGCACATTGACTGCTACAGTTAATTTCAAGAATATAAATTATATCTAATATATAAAAATCAATGCCACTTTTCGTTGTAATTCCATAACTCGAGAACGGCTGAACCGATTTCGATAATTCTTTTTTTATTATATTCCTTGAAGTACGAGGATGGTTCTTATGTAGAGAAAACGTAAACATGTACCACGGGCGAAGCCGGGGCGGACCGCTAGTATATTATATATATAAATTATATATTAAAAAACATATAAAAAATTTCCTTTGTGGTTTGGACTACGAACACACGGAAAACTTCCTCAGACCATTAAAATAATTCCACAAACTCACTCAAGACATTCATCCTATCTCATTCACTCGCAGAAATTTATTCAACTAGCATATTGTATGTATTTTCGTAGTTAAGAATTTACCTCTGTATAAACTGTGTAAATAGACGTAAGCTGGAAGAGACTATTCTCCACAACACAGGGAATCCTAGTGTGGAGATTAGTGCATTGTATTATCTACCAAATGTTTATGTACCTAATAATAAAGATTTTTTTTTTTTTGTATATATGTGTATCAAACACTAAATTAATTTAATAATTTATTTATTTGCTAAAATGGTGGTTAGTTACCAATTATGTTATTAATAATAAACTAAGAAAATGTAATTAAGATTTAAGTTATAGATTTTATAAAGATTGAATGTGTTCATTGTAACGAATTGTAGGTCGACAAGGACTCAACGAGAAGAATGAAACTGCACCAGCATTGGAGCCAGTACCAGGACTGCCAGGCACGCTGCCGCCGCCGCCAGCCTACTTGCATCCGTTCCCACCTCAGGTATGTTGATTTAATTCTGTGATTCAGTCTGTAGTTTGTAACGTGACATTGCTATTGCTGATTGTTTGTTGTTGTTTTCATAACTTAACAATTTAATTTTTATTTATATGATATTATGTAAAAGTGTGTTAGAAGTAAATGGATTGAAAAAAAAAATAACTTTTTGAGCTGCATCCTGTTTTGAAGAGATAATAGATTTTTCTTGTTATTTCCATTCATGGTATTCCGCAACACGGTTATTTTAATATCTATATATTCTACTTTTGTGTGCATAGTGTATTATGGGTAATTAATTACCTTTTTTCTGTGTTAAAGTTGAAATTTTTCAGTTGAAATAATTCAAAAATCTCAACGATGTACGAATGTACACAATTTAAATAATTATAAATCTCTTCCAGATGCCGCCGCCGAATCGTCCGAACGACTTCTTCAACCTCCACCACTATGGTGGGCCATGGGGCGGGTGGGGAGCTCCTCCCCTGCCCCCCGGGCCTCCCGCGCCTCCGCCCCCCGCACCTCTACCGCTGCATTACCCGAGCCAAGACCCTGCCCGGCTGGGACATGCCCATGCTAACACACCGCAGACATAGTGAAGTGAAAGTGTAGTGTTAAGTGATGGTGTAATAGTGTTTGGGTACAGTTCTGATGATCAGGCTAAATATAATGTAAATTTTCAAAATCCGTACAACTTCTTCAACTTCAACCACTATGGGCCATGGGGTTGGAGGGGGGCGCCGATCCTGCCCCGCGGGCATCCAATGATCGTAGGGCCGCCGGCGCCTCCGCCCCCCCGTTTCTCTACCGCTGCATTACCCAAGACAAGTTCCCCCTCGGCTTGGTCATGCCCATACTAATACACTGCAGACATAGTGAGTATTGGTGAAGTGTAGCGTTAAGTGATAGTATATTAGTGTTTATATATCATCATCCTTAGTGTGGCTCAGTAATTAATGGTGGTTTGACGGTGACATTGATTAAAATCTTGATCTAATCGAATAAAATTATACTTTTAGTTTACTGCCCAGCAAATTGCATGAGGTTGAGAGCCGTTATGTTAATGTAATTTTCCAAAACACTAATGTTAAATATACCTATGTTTTGATATGCAATACATGTATGTTTTTATGATATAGTGACTAATCAATGCCTTTATATTTTTCAATTACAATAATATGTATTTAAGGACTGATGAAATTGATATTTAAAAATTACAGTCCTTGCTTCCAATCTTTGTCTTTCCTATATGTTACTCCATTCAAGTATTCATGAAAGTGTCAGTAAAAATGTGACAAAAAATATTTAATTTTAATTAGCATAATAAAATGTATGATTTGCTCATTTTAAATTGTGTTTCTAAATTTCATTGAAAAAATGTAATAACAAACATAACAATAATTAGCTCTAATTTTTACCATTCTTAAATATGTACTATGAACATAGTTGTCCCCTTCCTTGTATTTATTATTGTACCTATGTACAAATATTTTTAATATTTTGTATTGTATAAGTCTATACTGTACAGTGTTAAAAGTGTTCAAATGAATGTTATAGGTGTATGGTAGCAAGGATTTATTTTTAAGCCTATTGTAAATTGAAATAAATGCGTAATTTTACACATTTGTTTGGTTTTATTTTATTTTTATTCATAATCTCTCTTCATAATTCTAAACTCCAAACATAAAAAAACTTATACATATAAAACCGAAATAGTAGAATGAATTTCATTTATTTTCCAGGCGAAAGACGCGGTTTCGAATCGCATCTCAATATCGAATACTATATTTTATACAAAATGTATAATTTAGAAATTAAAGACTTTTTAACGGATTTTAAACGCGATTTATTCATTCTATTATTTTCCCGACGTTTCGAACACTTTACAGCGAGCGTGGTCACGGGGAGACTGAGATGTTGTACGTCTTGATGGTCATTCAAAAATTGTTATTTGTGAACTACCTCCACCTATTCCTCCGTAGTTGGTATCTGGAGTATTTTTCCGGATGTTGGCAGTATTGGCTGATCGTGTCTTCTAGTCTTTTGGTACGTTTGACATGGGATTTTAAATTCTTAATAACAGGATCCCAGGTGTTAGAAAGTTTCAAACCATCTTCTCTATTGAAATTTGGATGTTTTTTAATTTCAATAGCCTCGCGCACAAGTCTTGGAAAAAATTTATTTTCTCTGGCAAGGATTTGTGGTTGGTCAAATCTTATGAAGTGGTTGTTGTCCAGTGTGTGTTCACATACCGCAGACTTCTTGTGACGCCGATGATTGATATCCGCAATGTGCTCCTTCAGTCGGTTAGCAATGCTTCTTTTTGTTTGGCCGATGTATGAGAGACCACAGTCACAGTTTAACTTGTACACGCCTGCATCTTGTAGAGGAATATTACTTTTAATTGGTCTCAAGAATTGGTTTATCTTCTTATGCGGCTTATATATAGTTTTAATTGAAGCTCGTCTTAGGATTCTTCCAATTCTGTCAGTAACTCCCTTCACATATGGTAGGTAGGCCGGTTGTCTTTCAACTGTGTGTGGCTTCGTTCGACTCCTGTGATGCTGTGGAGGCGCCTGCAGCTTATTGTTACGTAGTACTCGCTTGACATGCTGCAGTTCCCCGCTGAGGTGGGCAGCATCACAGAGGTGGCGGGCTCTCTGAAACAAAGATTTACCGACAGAAGCTAGTTGGCAAGGGTGGTGGTGAGATTCACCATTGAGGTACCTATCAGTATGAGTGACTTTCCTATACACTGTATGGTTGAGCATGCCATCCCGTCCCCTCATTATTAAAATGTCAAGAAAGGCTAGACGGTTGTTAGTTTCTAACTCCATAGTAAATTGGATGTTTTTATGTATGGAGTTAAGATGTTCTAAAAATGCAGGTATATGTTCAGTAGGGAGTATTGTGAAGGTGTCATCTACATAGCGTTTATACAGTCTCGGTTTGACTGGTGCTGTGGCCAAGGCTCTCTCCTCGAAGTCTTCCATAAAAATATCAGCGACAACGGGTGATACTGGAGAGCCCATGGCCACCCCATCAACCTGCATGTAAAATTCACCATTCCACAATAAATAGCCAGATGTTAGGCAATGTTGTAAGATCTCTGCATATTCTAATGGCATATTGTGTTCACCTAACCTTTTCTTAACAATATTGATGCAATCAGTCACCGGGAGATTAGTAAAAAGAGACTGCACATCAAAGCTAACCATAGTTTCATTGTTTGCGATATTTAGGTCTTTTAATATCTCAACAAAATGGTATGAGTCCTTAACATAAGCACTGGTGTTACCTCTGAGGGGAGCGAGCACCCTAGACATGTGTTGTGATAGTTTTTGAGTGGGTGTATCAATTTGACTCACAATAGGTCTTAATGGAGTATTAGTTTTGTGTATTTTAGGTAAGCCATACATCTTAGGAGGTTTCACGCAAGATGGAATAAGATACTTAGTGTCAAGATTTAATGTCGTTTTGTGTTTATTTATAAGGTCAGTTGTTTGTTTCATTACCTTATTTGTTGGGTCCTTGTCGACTTTTTTGTAGGTGTTTTCGTCCGACAGTATTTCCGACATTTTGTTGTTGTAATCTGACGTATCCATTATAACCGTTGCGTTTCCTTTGTCAGCTCGGAGTACTATTATATCTTCATTCTTTCGCAGGTGTTTTAAAGCGATAGACTCAGAGCGAGAGATGTTAGGTTTCGGCGGTTTGCAAGTGCGTAGTACACAAGATATGTCTTGCCGAATCGCCTCCGCGTCTTCTTTAAGAATGTTGTTTTTGAATAAAGTATCCTCCACATGACTTATTATTTCTTCGCAAGGTATTTTTTGCGGCGCAGGAGCAAAGTTTAAACCTCTATTCAGTACCTCAATAGTTTTGTTATCAAGAATTTGTTTTGACAGATTGACAACTGCTGTCACTTGAGGTTGACATTCAGTGACGTTTGGATACTCAGATGACATTGAGTTATTCTTCTTGGCCAGTAATTTTTCAAATTTTTGCTTTTGTTTATCCGTGCATGATTTGAATTTACTATGTGCACGATTGTCTAAGATGTTCAAGCACAGCTGCCAATCTGTATCTAACATGAAATTCTTTAAGTTACTTGCTACATTTCGGATCTCAATGTTGAGCCTTTCAATATCCGATCGGTGTCCAGCAATTACTTTAGATAACAATTTTTGACTTGCCTTGTTTAGAATACTTGCGCTTCCAGCTATGTCCTTTTTCGGTGCTATTCGACAACAAACTGGGATGATATTATGTTCTCGACATTGCTTCATGAAATTCAGGGATGTCAAAAACCTCGAGCGCTTTGTCTTCAGTTCTTCTAAACGGCGAATTTTGTTAGCATTTTCCAGTCCGTACTGGTCTACATAGTATTTTCTAGGGTTTGATTTTACGCGAGTATTATACATTTAGAAATTAAAGACTTTTTAACGGATTTTAAACGCGATTTATTCATTCTATTATTTTCCCGACGTTTCGAACACTTTACAGCGAGCGTGGTCACGGGGAGACTGAGATGTTGTACGTCTTGATGGTCATTCAAAAATTGTTATTTGTGAACTACCTCCACCTATTCCTCCGTAGTTGGTATCTGGAGTATTTTTCCGGATGTTGGCAGTATTGGCTGATCGTGTCTTCTAGTCTTTTGGTACGTTTGACATGGGATTTTAAATTCTTAATAACAGGATCCCAGGTGTTAGAAAGTTTCAAACCATCTTCTCTATTGAAATTTGGATGTTTTTTAATTTCAATAGCCTCGCGCACAAGTCTTGGAAAAAATTTATTTTCTCTGGCAAGGATTTGTGGTTGGTCAAATCTTATGAAGTGGTTGTTGTCCAGTGTGTGTTCACATACCGCAGACTTCTTGTGACGCCGATGCTTGATATCTGCAATGTGCTCCTTCAGTCGGTTAGCAATGCTTCTTTTTGTTTGGCCGATGTATGAGGAAGCGCAAGTATTCTAAACAAGGCAAGTCAAAAATTGTTATCTAAAGTAATTGCTGGACACCGATCGGATATTGAAAGGCTCAACATTGAGATCCGAAATGTAGCAAGTAACTTAAAGAATTTCATGTTAGATACAGATTGGCAGCTGTGCTTGAACATCTTAGACAATCGTGCACATAGTAAATTCAAATCATGCACGGATAAACAAAAGCAAAAATTTGAAAAATTACTGGCCAAGAAGAATAACTCAATGTCATCTGAGTATCCAAACGTCACTGAATGTCAACCTCAAGTGACAGCAGTTGTCAATCTGTCAAAACAAATTCTTGATAACAAAACTATTGAGGTACTGAATAGAGGTTTAAACTTTGCTCCTGCGCCGCAAAAAATACCTTGCGAAGAAATAATAAGTCATGTGGAGGATACTTTATTCAAAAACAACATTCTTAAAGAAGACGCGGAGGCGATTCGGCAAGACATATCTTGTGTACTACGCACTTGCAAACCGCCGAAACCTAACATCTCTCGCTCTGAGTCTATCGCTTTAAAACACCTGCGAAAGAATGAAGATATAATAGTACTCCGAGCTGACAAAGGAAACGCAACGGTTATAATGGATACGTCAGATTACAACAACAAAATGTCGGAAATACTGTCGGACGAAAACACCTACAAAAAAGTCGACAAGGACCCAACAAATAAGGTAATGAAACAAACAACTGACCTTATAAATAAACACAAAACGACATTAAATCTTGACACTAAGTATCTTATTCCATCTTGCGTGAAACCTCCTAAGATGTATGGCTTACCTAAAATACACAAAACTAATACTCCATTAAGACCTATTGTGAGTCAAATTGATACACCCACTCAAAAACTATCACAACACATGTCTAGGGTGCTCGCTCCCCTCAGAGGTAACACCAGTGCTTATGTTAAGGACTCATACCATTTTGTTGAGATATTAAAAGACCTAAATATCGCAAACAATGAAACTATGGTTAGCTTTGATGTGCAGTCTCTTTTTACTAATCTCCCGGTGACTGATTGCATCAATATTGTTAAGAAAAGGTTAGGTGAACACAATATGCCATTAGAATATGCAGAGATCTTACAACATTGCCTAACATCTGGCTATTTATTGTGGAATGGTGAATTTTACATGCAGGTTGATGGGGTGGCCATGGGCTCTCCAGTATCACCCGTTGTCGCTGATATTTTTATGGAAGACTTCGAGGAGAGAGCCTTGGCCACAGCACCAGTCAAACCGAGACTGTATAAACGCTATGTAGATGACACCTTCACAATACTCCCTACTGAACATATACCTGCATTTTTAGAACATCTTAACTCCATACATAAAAACATCCAATTTACTATGGAGTTAGAAACTAACAACCGTCTAGCCTTTCTTGACATTTTAATAATGAGGGGACGGGATGGCATGCTCAACCATACAGTGTATAGGAAAGTCACTCATACTGATAGGTACCTCAATGGTGAATCTCACCACCACCCTTGCCAACTAGCTTCTGTCGGTAAATCTTTGTTTCAGAGAGCCCGCCACCTCTGTGATGCTGCCCACCTCAGCGGGGAACTGCAGCATGTCAAGCGAGTACTACGTAACAATAAGCTGCAGGCGCCTCCACAGCATCACAGGAGTCGAACGAAGCCACACACAGTTGAAAGACAACCGGCCTACCTACCATATGTGAAGGGAGTTACTGACAGAATTGGAAGAATCCTAAGACGAGCTTCAATTAAAACTATATATAAGCCGCATAAGAAGATAAACCAATTCTTGAGACCAATTAAAAGTAATATTCCTCTACAAGATGCAGGCGTGTACAAGTTAAACTGTGACTGTGGTCTCTCATACATCGGCCAAACAAAAAGAAGCATTGCTAACCGACTGAAGGAGCACATTGCGGATATCAAGCATCGGCGTCACAAGAAGTCTGCGGTATGTGAACACACACTGGACAACAACCACTTCATAAGATTTGACCAACCACAAATCCTTGCCAGAGAAAATAAATTTTTTCCAAGACTTGTGCGCGAGGCTATTGAAATTAAAAAACATCCAAATTTCAATAGAGAAGATGGTTTGAAACTTTCTAACACCTGGGATCCTGTTATTAAGAATTTAAAATCCCATGTCAAACGTACCAAAAGACTAGAAGACACGATCAGCCAATACTGCCAACATCCGGAAAAATACTCCAGATACCAACTACGGAGGAATAGGTGGAGGTAGTTCACAAATAACAATTTTTGAATGACCATCAAGACGTACAACATCTCAGTCTCCCCGTGACCACGCTCGCTGTAAAGTGTTCGAAACGTCGGGAAAATAATAGAATGAATAAATCGCGTTTAAAATCCGTTAAAAAGTCTTTAATTTCTAAATGTATAATACTCGCGTAAAATCAAACCCTAGAAAATACTAAAATGTATAATAACAAATTTGGGAATTCCTGGACCATTTTTATAATCGATTACTGTCAAAATCTTATAAGAGCTTCTTTTTCTTAAGTTCTTTATATGCTCTATTTTCTTATTTAACGTTAATTTAGCTTGGCAACTGCCAACTACAAATTATTATAAAATGAATTTCTGCGTAGTGTCTGTTCGCAATAAACTGAGAAACTACTGCACTTATAATTAATATATTATATTTTGCTACCCGTGCCGTGATAGAAGATTACCTACCTGCTACATAGTACATACAAGTTACATGTACCAAAGTTAGAATGTATCTCTTTATAAGCTGATAGTTTATGTGTTTATCTTATGTCTGGTAAGTTTAATGACTTCTACAACCTATGATGAATATCAATATACATAATTGAATTGAGATTACCAGCCAAGTAAGCAAAAGTTCAGAGGCGAGTTAATAAAATGAAAGTATAAGCTGATAGTAGGTAATTTATAAGTAAACATTCAACAGTGCATTATTTATTTCTTGATGGTAGAACAGACTGCATTTAAATTGGTTTAGTAACTAGGTAATGAGGTAACTCAAAACTAACTAACTCAAAGGTATATCCACCCGGAAAACTTGGCGCAGTGGGGAAAGTTTGCGCATGAAATTTTAGTAGGTACAGTTTTATATGCGCAAGCTTCCCTTCTGCGCTAAGTTGTCAAGTTACGTGCCGGTAATTATACCATTACGTTTATTTTAAAATCGACAAGGAATCAATAATCAAATAAAACACAGCATTCAGAAATTATATTTATTATTAATCATAAGTTTATAACATGACTTAATCGTTACAAAACAGTTAAACAAGATAAATCTACGCCTTCGCTTACCATTATCTGGGTAAGGACGGTCTGACAATAATTTACAATAAACTAGGCCCAGATACATAGAGATACCGTCTTGAGAATGAAGACGTGGTAGAAGTACGTAATGCATACATCATTGTTATTATGCTTTTGATGATTTTTTCGAAACCGTCAGTCATATGACTAGACTAACAATATATCGTTAAATACCATTATTAGATTGTGTATTTAAGTCTTGTGCATAACTAATAGAAACACACGGCAAGATTACACACATACAAATTAAGTAACGGTTCGAACACACGACACATTCTACATTGAAATTTAAAAAATTGATATACATGATTCACATTAACACGAAATCGTAAAGGGACATTAAGCGATATATACACTGGCCCAATATGGAATGTCTACATGAATTTTGAAGTGATAAACTAAATTCGTGAACAAATGAAATACATTTAAACTTTATATAATCATTTTATAATCCAGAAATGCAGCGAAGATATTTGGATTTCTAATATATTTAAAGCGTTCATAAGCTCATGTATTTTTTAAATAAATCTAGCAATAACTAAATATGAGAAGGATATTTCAGTTGATGCGCAAATAAGTAATAAATAACTATACATAATGCATAAAATATTGATTTGTCAATTAGATTTGGATGTGTTAAGTTTATACCTAGTTCAATGTAGTTTATAAAGCTATTTATTTAAAGAATAAAGGAGTCATTAATATATCATCGTAATGAAAAATTTACAATATTATATTCAAGCAAGTTAATAAACCCCTACAATATTCTTACAAATGGTGGTCCAATTAGAAAGTCCAATAATAAAGGGAGTCATGTTATAGATTTAAATTTTAAAGACAAAGGGGATCAAAATATGTCAGACTTCTGTGACCATCAAAGTCAGGGAACATTGAGTCATTTTTTTGGGAAGAAATTCAGATTTTTTTATTATTAAAATCCTTAACGAAATCATTTTCAAATATACATTTATAGCTGCAAGTATAAAAAAAAGAATCAAGTGAGAATCAGTACACCAAACATTAAAACAGCATCTTCGAAGGTTCATTAATTTAATACAAATATTTAATTACCTAATGAGCAACGTCTAATACATTTTATTAAAAAAAAAGTAGGAATATTTTTTTTAAAGTTCACAAAAAAAATATATAGAATAATTGGGTTATTTTTTATTGTATAATTGAATGTAATTTAAACATATTTGAAAGATTTTAAGTCTTTTATTTATTTTGATGAAAGTTGAATTTCATTACATTTTCATCTTCATGTTTGGTGACTGTTTTAGTTAATTCAATCAATAAAAATTAATGTCGATAATCAAGGGTTAGTAGAATATGTTAAAATGACACAGCCATACACATTTTGGCCGTAGTATAATGTCCTTATTTACATTTGATCTTACTCGATATTCGATATTGATAAGAAGAAACATCGCAAATGGGTAAAATGTGTTAAATTTACCTCACGGGAAACATTTATGCAACATGAAAATATTTTTATTTATTTTGGATAAATAATGGAATATGTTCCAATAATACTTCAAATAACATTTTAATATAACAAAGTGCTTCAACAAAATCTCTTAAATACAATAATAACAAGCATTTTGTCATACATATTGCATATTAAAACTAACTAATCATAGTTTTACCGAGTGCACACCTGAAATCATTGCAGATATTAATACGTATTTTAAGTATTGTCTCTCAAAACTACTATAAATAAGTATTACTTACCAATATTTAAGTGTGTTTCCAGAAAAAAAATCGTGCTATTTTTTAATTATTATATTACATATACATTTTTTTTTAATAAATGAAAGCATCTTTAGAAATTTTAATTAAATTCTTTAATAAAATTATATGTTTCGAAAAAAAAATTGGTTGTCTGTAAAGTCGGTTTACTGACGATAGTTGAACGTTACAACGGCCGATTGTGCTTCTTTGTCGCTCGTTCCGCACTCTCGCTTGCACTTCACTCCTTACGGAACGCCTCAGAGCGAGGTAACGCCGCATGAGTCATGTTTTTTCATGCGTGCAATCGGCTCTATCGAATTATAAGACGTTGTCACGTCAAAAAGTAACATGTAAAAGATAAGTGACCTTTACAATTTACACTGGCCTAATAAACTAATAGTAAACGTGCACTCAGAATAAATAAACCTCAATAATATAATGCTCGAATATATTATAATTTAATATTGATTTACACGTAGTTATGTACTTATCCGCTGGGCACATAAATGCTGATCGATGATTGGTGTTTTTTCATCTGAAAGAAAAGAATAAATCATAAAAATCAACTAAGTACTTCTTTTGTTAATATAAAAGTGTTGTAGCAAGAAATTTGATAGACTAATACTTGAAATTTAAATTTCAAACAAAATTCAACAGTTACCACAAGTACACGCAGCAACTTATTGCGTGCGTGCACTCATGCCATAAAATTTCACACAGTAAAGATTATCGGTCATCGACCAATATTAGATCGGCTTCCTCGCCCACACGCGCACTCATATCCGCTTTTAAAAGTTTTATATCTATTCACCGGCACAAATACGCACACGCACGCACGCACACACACACACAGGCAGCATTATGCACCATCCACTCTTACACGCACAGTATCGTGCACCGACCAATCACACACACACACACACACACACACGGTCTGCACTTGCGGGTTGCGCAGGATCTCACAACACACGATCTGCACGTGCAGGTTGCGCAGGATCTCACACGCACACACGATCTGCACGTGCGGGTTGCGCAGGATCTCACACACACACACGATCTGCACGTGCGGGTTGCGCAGGATCTCACACACACACGGTCTGCACGTGCGGGTTGCGCAGGATCTCACACACACACGGTCTGCACGTGCGGGTTGCTGCGGATCTCACACACACTCACCGCTAGTAGCGGTTGTTGGATATCTGCGCGTTGACGGCGGCTGCGGCGGCGTTGCTGGCGGCGGTCTGCACGTGCGGGTTGCGCAGGATCTCCGTAGTGAACTCCGCCTGCGCCTTCGCCAGCGACGCGCCCGTGGACCGGTAGATGCGGTGCACCTGCAATGTGACATTACAAATTAATTAATAAGCTATTGCATAGCTTCTATCGCGGATCTTGAGCGCGGGGACCGAATCGAGAAATTCCGTAACGAAAAAACCTCACGCTCCCCACTCCGACGGGCGGAGGTGTGGCTTGAAGACATGCTATGCAATAGCTTTACCGCGGCAGTCCCCGAGTGCCACACGTCTTTTTGTTTTAGAAGTGAGAGTCGAGCACGCTTCCGAACTAATTGGATTAACTAGCAAAAAGTATTAGCTGCACCCTATAGTATTTTAGCATGGAATAGAACGGGAATTTGCCATTTGACAAAGTTATTGTTTATTGGCTTAACCCATTGAGCCCCAAGCGGCCCAATCGGTCCACGACACAATAGATTTTCTATTGTGTCAGTGGTTCCGGGGCCTGAGTTAGGTACATTTTAAATTATGGTATAGGTCCTGTGAATACTTTACTAAAAATATTTTATTAGTACTAAAACACATCAGTATATTAATAAAAATCTCTATTACCTTAGTCATGAGCAGAATGTCAGCTACAACGCAGGTGATGAAGCCAATGGTAACCAACAACGTCACGATACCAGCTCCCACGTTCACGCTGAACGCGTCGATGCTTGTGATCAAACCGCTGAAAAACAATGTGAATTATGATTAGCTTGAAATCACTTTTTGAATCAATACATTTATAATTAGCTTAAGTATGGTATTCATGATATTAAAACTCGCCTTCATCTAGAGTATAAACCATATTATAATGTGCATGATTTTAGATAACTAATGTTCAAGTTACAAATATTTACATGTGATATGATTAAAATACAACTGAAAGTATTTACTAAAGTGAAATAAATAAACAAGCAGTGATAGAAACAAATTTTAACTCACCAAGAGCCACCACCGCTGAATCCAATAGACTGCACCAAAGTAATCAATATTTGGAACAGGAATATAAAGAAGAACACCATAAAGTTGAACGACGAGTCACTTCTAAACGCCTTGTATATCGGTCGGTACCAGCAGACAAAACTGAACGGTGTCAGCAGTATGAAATACAGGATGGACAGGCCGAATACTGTTGGGCCCATTCCGGAGAATAGTAGGGCCATTCCGCCGACGATGTTCAATGCCAGGACCAGGGAGTGGACTGGAATAGATAATTATTTTATTAGATCTGTTTTATTTTTTAATAAGGTGTCTATCCTACTAATATTATAAATGGGAAAGTTTGTATGGATGTATGAATGTTTGTTACTCTTTCACGTAAAAACTACTGAACCGATTACAATGAAATTTAGCACACATATAGAGGGTAACTTAGATTAACACATAGGATAGTTTTTATCCCGGAAATCCCACGGGAACAGGAACTATGCGGGTTTTCCTTTGCAAACGCGGGCGAAGCCGCGGGCGGAAATCTAGTTACAAATAAATAACAACACTGTAATGACAAACTTCCTTTGCCGAATTGGAAATCTCGGTTGAAAGTAGTGTCATATTGAAGAAGTTTATCAAGTGCTGTTTGTATTTCACTTTCATTTTATTTTGTAGTTAGTAGTTAAGAAATAAACAAGGAACTTGTTACGAAAAAAGGTTTCTTTTACAAGCTTTTTTCTTTTGCATCACTGAAAAAAACATGCCTTGAAACAGTCATATTCTGATTAAAGCGCGTCCGAATGACCGTGGGTCATTTGTAACAGGATGGCGGTTCTACAGGGGTCTTAGTACGGAATGACAAAAATAAAAATGATCAGAACGCCGATACCGGATACCTTAAGATACTATAACGTTTTATATTAGAGAATCTTAACATAAAATATTATAGTATCTTCACCGTGTGTGACGCGCTTAACACACAAACATTTTAATTTGAACATAATTGAGTGATTATTAAAATATTGGTTAACAATATATCTTGCAACATAATTATTGAATCAATATAATTGTCATTGACACAAAAAACACATTAACATATTTCACTATCAAGTTGTGTCAAAGTGGACTAGTTTACTGAGAATTTAATGTCTTTATATGAATAATTGAATATGTAAATATATCTACTACCTACTCTATTCCATGTGTAATGATTTCATGTTTTTGAATTTTTCTTTAATCACAAATGTATTTTTTATTAATATAAAGAACTAGCTTTCCACCCGCGGCATTGCCCGCGCAGTTAAAGAAAAACCCGCATAGTTCCCGTTCCCGTGGGATTTCCGGGATAAAACCTATCCTAGGAGAAAGGACATCCTTTCTCGGGTATCAAAATATCTCTATACCAAATTTCATGCAAATTGGTTCAGTAGTTAAGGCGCGATTGAGTAACAGACAGACAGAGTTACTTTCGCATTTATAATATTAGTATGAATAATGTCATGTTTCTCTAAACAAGTTTTTCTAACCATTATAGCCAAAGAAATAAAATTCCAACCGTCAACTATATCATAGTACTAATTATAGCTATCAATTATAACTAATTAGAGTAAATAGAGTAATTAATATAAAAAAGTAAAATACTTACACATCCACAAATGATACAAATGCCGTACAATCCTCTGAAACTCGAGCGGTATGTCCACATTGATGTCCTGGTAGAAGCATGGTTGTACAGGACAAAAGGCAGGCAGCGGTGGCCAGTTATTCCTACGGCCAGCGGACCCAGCACGCAACTCGGCTTCCCGTCGCGCTAGCTCTTCGGCTTTTCGCTCCAATTCCTCTTGCCGTCTCTGTAGTTCAAGCTCAGTGAGTGCCATTGTAGAAAACATATATGCTATTTACTTATATGAGAGAGAAATTACGTAAAATGGATTAACATGATTGACTGTAAGATTTGCACCACATTAATGTACAATGTTTAGCACGCAGGAAAACTCTCTAATAAAAAAAACGTAATACAATTTTTTTTGTGTAACTTTTGCTAGCAAAAAATATACATAACAATTCCTGATATAACAATAATTGATTAGCCACTACATAAATATAGCAAAGATAAGAAATGTAAAGAGGACAGAACTACTGTGAAGCAACTAGGAAATGATTTGTTAAAGGAAGCTGTTAATAAAGGGGCTCCTACACAATGGTATTCTTGCAATGTAAGTGAACTTTCAAGATTTAAAAATTTCAATAATGTCTACTACTTTACCAAAGCATACTTTTTCAATATATTGTCTTAAAATCTAGATAAAAATTGTACCAAATTATTTTTTCTATCTAGTAAATGTCTTATTGAAAATGAATTTATTTATATTTCATAATGATTGTAAGATTGTAAGTTTTTGAACCACAGTTAATAAAAACGCAGACAATGAGAGGCAAATACATGCATGATATTTATGTATAAAATAACTGCCTAGTAATAGTCTTTGTCTTGCAGTTGTGAACTGCTCCTGATGTAATAATTTAAATTGTTACAAGTTCAGATTCCTGGTAATTATTAATGTAACTATTGAATAATTACTGTTTCCTTCATTAACATACCTAATTAATAGTATTAGCATACATAATGCTAATAAATAATAATAAATAAGTAAATAATAAAACTCTTATCTAACAGAAAACACATACACATAATATATCATTATATTTACAAACAAAAACATGAATTCAGAACTATGATAATAAAAAGATAAGATTAAATGGACATGTGACTCATAATAAAGTGCAATATTACCTTTAACTCCTTGTGTGGTGTAAAAAAATAAAATATACTATTAGAAGCATGCTCTGTGCTTTAGTTTGCATATAAGGGTTTAGGGTTGCCAACTGTAATTTTATATTCTATAGTAAAGCGTAATCACTTAGCAGTTTTAATAAATTTATACTGTGAAAGTAATAATAGTTGTAGTAATTCAATCCTAAATAATAAATGTGAAAGTTTGTGAATATCAATGGTTGCATGTTAGTAATTCTTCAAATAAAAAAATATTAAAACATCATATAACTTGATGGCAGCATTATTATGATAAAAAACAAGAGTAAGTTTGCGTCAAAAAAGATAGCAAATAACTAATTTCACCATTTGAAAACATATTGGCAACTCTAGTACATTTAGATTTCAATAATAATTTATATCTATTTACAGATATCATTTATTACTGTGAAGAACAATTTATTATTATTTTACATTACTTTTATTTAGTAACAAGTGTGAAGTGCTCCACTACTAAAAATAAATCTTTTTTGATGAGCAAGTAAAAAGTGCAATAGTCACAAATATATTTTTGTCTGGGCAGATATCTGATTGTGTACTTGCACATGAAGAAATTGTAAAAATTCTAAATCTCTATATTATATAAATCTATACTTATATTATAAAGCTGAAGTTTGTTTGTTTGAACGCGCTAATCTCAAGAATTACTGATCCGATTTGAAAAATTTTTACGGTTTTCTTTTCTATATTGTCACACTAAGACCCACAGGAGCGGAGACACGCGGTGAAACCGTAGGGCGCAGCTTGTCATATATATTTTATTTTTAAGTTGAATATCATTCAGTGATTTCCTAGAGCAATACATATAGATTTGCATGTGCATCAATACCTCTGTTAAGATTAAATATTATAACAGATTAATAATAATTACACTAAGGAAAGAAAAGTACCTGAAAATCAGCAGTTGTGAAGTTTGATGGTGGAGCCTGAGGTTGCTGCGAGGGACTCGGTCGTGTATATTGTCCACTGGCCGGAGGAGACACTGCTTGCATGATCGCCGGCTGTGTTGGCTGTTGCGGAGGCTACAATAGTAAATCCTTATCATGGTAAAACTAATTTTTTTTTTAGTCAAGATAATACTATGTCGTTTTTATTGACTTTTTTTATAATTGAATTGAATTCATCAGATGAAGGACATAGTAGATTCCTACTTATCTTATCAATTTTTATATAAAGCAACAATATGATACAATGTGATTGAAAGAATCGCGTTCATATTCATATTTTTGATATCAATATTTATTATGTCATCAATTCATAATGCTCTGATCTGTGAATATTACTTTCATATAAACAACTTTCACGTCTCGTATATTACACGTCAATGAACATTAGATTCTTATTAACTGAGACTGATTAGATCGGCACATCAACCCACGAATTCCATAAAAAACTTGAATTCCATTTACCGTAGCTTGATTTGCATTTTGGGTGCCGTCAAAAGGATTATAGTCGTCAAGACCCTGTGTCACATTATTCGTATTCCTCGCTACTTGCTGCACTGCAGGGTCCTGAAATAAATTATTGTGCAAAGTATGAATATCATGATATCAATTTCACTATTTCTTCGACTGAGATTACTCACGGCAAAGGGGTTGTCTATGGCTGGATCACTAAACGGATTGTCTTCAAATTTAGACATTGTGTTTAATTATTGAGCGCCACCTTATGTTTATTTTTTCACTACGCAGCACAAAAAGTTTGTCTTATTATATTTTTAGAATTAAATATGATAAATACACTCAACCCATACAGTCGCTTGACAGATTTGTGATGGTGACGAATTGACATTTAAGTGTTGCTACTATGAAAATTAAATTGTAGCTACTTATAAACGGTCAGTAGGTAATTAAAAGATTAATTTTCTTGAAAAAACTAATTCTTTATCTCTCGATGTAAGAATTTGATTAAGAATCTCATGTTTTATTTTACTGAAACTCAAGTTCGTATAATAACTTAAAAAATAATATCTGAGAAAAAGTAGACTGTACCTACAAAATTATTTCAAAAAATACTTTTAAAAATTTAACTGAACTATTCATTATCTTTGAATAACACTGGTAAGTGAGCTGGTAAGCATCAGCTGTAATAGAAAACAAACAAGGCTTACTTTTATTTACGGGAAATATGAGATTTGTTCAAATGGGAGAAAAATATTTTGTAGCGTAGGTAATAATTTGGTTTTAATGTTGGTACATGAAAGCGAAAGTGTTTTCGTGATCATGGTTGGCAGACTCAGTTGTCAGTTTAATCGACGGTGCTGTCAAAGTAGGCAGCTGTTTACGTTTTGTATCGTTATTTTGCGATCGTTTTGCTATATTTTATTGTTTTTAAATTAACTATTTTAATAAACGGTTTTGATAGTGAGATATAATTGTGATAATTCAAGATTTTTAAACCATGTCAGATGTCAAGAGGTGAAATAATTCTGTGTTTTGTGTTTTAACGTGTGAGTGACAGATATTATATTGTTTGGGATTTGGCGTGATAAACATAAACGGTGAGCAGATATTTCATGATTCGTTTGATGGTATATTATAAAACATTTCAGCTTACTTATTAATCAATCAGCAAAATACTAAAGTTTCCAACGAGTGGTTTTTTTTTTCAACTTTTTATGATAACATTTTTTGCTGATAAGAACTCTAGGATGTTTGCAAGTTCCGCTGACTTGGTTGCATATTTGCAACGTTGAGTTAATGATTTAGGACTTGCGTAATGTTAAAGTAACTGGCGCTAAGGTATTCGTAACGTTCCGTGGCGAGTTTTGGTTGCGCGCGCGCAGGAACAATCTGAGGCCGTATCTTTACTGGGCGAAAGTTGTTTGCTCTTGATATCCAGGAAGTAACAGCACCGGAATTATTTAATAACCATATAACATTTCTATTATTTAACAGCATTACAATATTATTACACTTGAATCATATCAAATCAATTTATATGGATAATGGACATGGACATAAAAATAATTTTAATATTTTGTGTAATTCTATTATTTATTTTAAATGCTTTGTAGAAATATAAATTTGAAAAGACCGTCGGATTTTGATAATTTTATTTATGGCTCAAATAACTGTGACGAGTAATTATTTTATATAGAAAAGGTTTTCTTCATTTGGCTTCAAGTGTAAATCTTCCATAAATTTAATATATGGTGAATAATATTTGTTTGAATATTAGATATGATTTTTAAATTTATTTTTTAAACTTTATATTGTGTATATGTTTTATAAGCATGTTGCAATATGATTTATGACTTATGGTCACATATATTTCAATAGGATAAAATGTTAATAATTTATTGATTTTATAGAATCCCTTGTTGCTGAAAATTTGAAATGTCCGCCCTGAATGGACGAGGACTATGATATTTTTTTTTACAGGAATGACACCTATTATAGTGCCTTTAGGAGACATTTTTAACAAACCTTTAATATTATGTAATAATGAGACCAATGGCAATATTCATATGAATTAAAAAATTTAAATATCAAAGTGTTGTAATTCTTATGTGTTTCCTAATGACATATATAGGGTAGGTTTTCTAATTTATCAAAGTATGTTATCCCCATTTGCAATTCTAATAACCTTTGCGTCACCAAAAAGTTTGTTTAAAACAATAACATGTTTATAATTGCAAGGAAACAACATACAATTTAAATGTGCAAACGAAAGTGCTTATAGAAAGTGAAAGTGGGATTTCTTTTTCGTCTTTATGTAACTTTTGTCTGAAGTGTAATGAAAAAGGCAATGTGGTCTTCTAACCTGTTTGTAAATTTGTGCATATATTAACATAATTGTAATTCAAGTTAGTAGGTCAAGCTATTTGTATTATGTATTTTAAATATCTTTCTTTCAAGTGGATAAAGGTATCCATATGTGGCAAATATATTGTTGAAAAATATTTATGGAAAATATATTAAAAACTAGATGTTATTTTTGGATATTCAAAACAGTCAATAAATAGTTATCATTTAAATTAAAATGATTTGAAATGTAAAGCAAATAATATTTGAATAAATTTTATGAAATTCTTCAGAAATTCAAAGATACAAAAAAACGCCTTCTATTTTTTTGTATCTTTGTCATAATTATCTCCATCACATTATAAACTTCTTAATTATGAACAAGTTTTCATTTCCTTACTTTTTATATTAATTAAGCTCAAGAATCAATAAAAATAAATGTGTTTTAACACATAGAAGGTATAAAATACATTGAAGAATAATAAACGTCTTGTTAGCAGGAAATTGATTCATACTTGTTAAACTTGTTTAGTAAGATGTTATTATACAATCCGCTATACAGTGTTAGAACATTTGAATGGTAACAGAAAGATGTTTTAGCACTTTCACTATTACAGTAGAATTTATTAGACCTTAACACAAATTCAATGCTATTTATTACACTCTGAAAATTGGATTTTTAATTCGCGTTTTATTCATTGTATCATGATCAATCTTAACTATGTTGACATTTATTTTGCAAATTGGGGCAGTTACAAAACAGTTTAAATATTCATCATTTAAATTGATAACGATTTATGAGGCTCATTTTTGCAAAAAGCAAAAGCATTATAAAAAACAATTTTAAAATTTGAAATGATATGGTGAAACCCGTAAGCTATTGACTTTTTATACAAGTTTGATGGTGCGTTTTTATGTTGTTATGTACATAAATTTAAACATGTTAATTGATCAAAAATTACAACATCAGTAGAAATACACTATGACTGACATAAGCTATATTTTTTATTCCGTTTCAACCCGGGAAGAGTGGCTAGTGTAAAATAAATATTATATTACTATGATTTTGTTTGATTGAGTCTGGAATTTACAAATCAAACATCATTCAAATAAGCAAAACAACTGCTTATCAACTGTGTGATAATATAACATCTAATAGCTGGCAATTGAATGGATTGTTTTGTTAATCGTAATGTTTAAATTTGATGATGTAACCACTAAATGAGGTGGAAATTTAAGAAAAATAACGATTGCATTGCAATCAATGGTTGTAAAAACACATCAACTTTCTGAGATATTCCTGAAAACTTTATAGTACAACAACCTACAATGTTTTCGAAAAATTTCATTAATAGTTACTGAAATAGCTTGTGAAGAAATAAACCTCGAGAGCGAAGTTTTGCAATGTATTCTTCAGAGTGCTTAATGTTACGTAGTTTCGGAGTATTCCTGAAGGCGAACTGCTACTCAGTACGGACTCTACGATCGATTTTTCGAGTCGGTAAATCTCTGCTTTGGCAAAAGTTTTTACCGAGGTCATTTCCACGTCACTCAAGCGTGATTGGCGCAGAAATGCGTTATGTGTTCTGTATAATCTGTATTACATAAAGAACCTCGAACTTTCCACGTGACTGCACCCCGATACCGCAAAGTTTGTCGACAAACGGCCCGGAGGCGTCATCGTGACTGCGTTGAATACTGAATGCTGCTTGAATCACATATCTCATCGTGTTTAATGAACGAGAACAGATTAAGGGTCTTAAACGATTGATTCTAAAAGCTAATGGTCCAATATGTTATCACGGTTGCGCAATTTGTATGTAGTAGGTACCAATGTTCATATGTACACCTATATAGTTTCAAAGAAATTCCATACACTTGGTTTCTTGCCTGTCCGTCATTTGTAATAGTGCAGAGTATTTAGTTTAAGTGAATTTGGGTTTCCACAGCTAACCCGTGACCTAACGTGAACTTGACCAATTTTCATAATTAAGCCCGACCGGCTTTGGTTCAGTTTCTACATGAGTCGTTTTATTGACCATGACCCGGCAGAGAGTCACTTTAAACCATAATGATTATTTAACTCGCTATTAGCCTTGCGTTGGCTGAACATTTTAGTAAAATATTACCTGAAAATAATTTCAGTGCTAACCGCTAAGTAATTGCCGCTTTTAATTTACCTTTTTTGATATAAAATTCCTCAAACCAGGAAATATTAAATATTTATGTCTACTTACCTACTGCTAAACGGGTACGATAATTTAAAGGCATATTTCCGCCCAAATTACAAATCTAATAATGAGCTATAATTAAATACCAACACATAGAAAGCGCAATTTAATTTTGATTGAGACCTTCTAAACTGTCTTATCATTTATTAAAATTAAAAGGCGGATATAGGTTTAGTGATAAAACTGTAAGTGAATGGACAACCTTCGCTCGTTTGGACAATAGCACGACCTAATGAAAATTCAAAATACCTATTACCTACTATCAAGGTTCATGTTTTTAACCGACTTCAAAAAAAAGGAGGTTATCAATTCGGCCGGTATATATTTTTTTTATGTATGTACACCGATTACTCCGAGGTTTCTGAACCGATTTACGTGATTCTTTTTTTGTTCGATGCGGGATGGTGTCGAATTGGTCCCATAAAAATTTTATTCGGATAGGCCCAGTAGTTTTTATTTTATGCGCATTTTTGTCTGTATTTGTAAATGTTGCAAATGCAAGTTTGAAGTCGGTTGTTTTTAACGCAGTTATTCTTGTTACAATCTTTATTTATAACACTTTACTAACTATGCTAGTTATACAAATTACATAAAACTAAAACTTATAGCTAAACTAGCACAGAGGGCGGCCTTATCACTAAAGAGTGATCTCTTCATTATCCTTTTATTAGTATTGCCTATAGGTAAATTGTTTGTAAAATATTGGCGAAATAGTTATTCAATTTAGATAGGTATTTAATTAAGGTCATATTAACGAGTATTAGGTATGTGATGTTATAAAAGTTAATTTCCAATCATAGCGAGTAGGTATAATTTATACATAGGTATTAGATACCTATGCTATTAATTTTGAAATTTAGATATTACCTTCATTTTTAATAGAATCGTTTCGAAAATAATTTAGCAAAATGTAATTAACGTATGTATACATGTTGTAATATACAATGTAGACACATTGATAGTATCATGAATAGCACATAGTTACACAGTACATAAAATCGTGGCCAAAAAATAAAAACTTGGTAATGTTTATCCGACGAAATCACTGTCTTGCGTTTAGTGGTCGTTTTATGTGAAACGATTAAATAATTATGTCGTCATATTTCGTTTATTGCCGCGGACACGACTGTCCCGGCCATAATTACCGGCAGTTTTCATGCCGGTCCGATTTACGGGCCTCTGACGTCACGGTTCGCGAGATTCGCCATAAAAGTTATTGGGAACGAGCCCTTTTGTCAGACGATAAGACGATAAATAAAATTGGAGGATTCGTTCTGGAGATAGGTCGCAGTTTTCATTTATTGTGATTAGGTTATAATTATTGACAAGCTTTTTATGGACCGTTTTGTGGGTTCATGCTTTGTGATATTTATTATTATAGCGATTTTAGTTTCGATATACCTAGGATATGTTTAGTGATGGTTATTGCGTCACGTCCGTTTTCGGAATGGAAATGTACTTATTCAATGTACCTATGTACCTATCGAAATGAAGTACATACGTATAATACATGCAAGTCCATTAAATCTTATTAAGTTAACATTGTAATCGTATTAGCTATGCATGATGCACTGTAGAACTAGATGATTCCTGTTCGATAGTAATTCCAAGGTTTGAATTGCCATCTTCAATTAAAACAAACCCGATATTGAAAAATAACAGATAGGCAGATATTAAATTTATTAAGTCGCAAGTGTACGAACTACATCACTCGAATGTGCCTGAACTTTATAGAACTCTGTAGAAATTAATTTTGATTTGAGAAACCTTTCCGTTGCTTATATACATATATTTTTTTTCTAGACCCTGCATTGTTTCCGTTAATCATTCTATCATTAAGTGTAGGCACCGTTTGTATACTAGGTAATAATAATTATTGCGCTTATTTGTATTTGTAGATTGTAATATTAAATATTATGTTCATCTTCAACAAGAATAGGCTGTAAATATGCGATGATCCTACTACTATTATAAAGGCGAAAGTTTGTAAGTATGGATGTATGGATGTTTGTTACTCTTTCACGTAAAAACTACTGAACCGATTACAATGAAATTTAGCACACATATAGAGGGTAACTTGGATTAACACAAAGGATAGGTTTTATCCCGGAAAATGGAAATCCCACGGGAACGGGAACTATACGGGTTTTTCTTTGAAAACGCGGGTGAATCCGCGGGCGGAAAGCTAGTAATTTATAAAACCGATTGCTAGTTTTCTAGAAAAGCGCTTTTAAATAAAAAGGTTAATCCTACATATAGGTATATGATTTATACAGTAATATAAAAGTACTTGAAGGTACTTCATTGATGGCACGTCACAGAGTGAACGACACAAAAACGATTCCCATTAACCACTAAAAGGTAAGTTCATATGAAAATTTAATACAACGAATTGGGATTATTTTAGTACAATTCCTAGAACTAGATCGCGTGATGTACAAACGATGTTTCATTACGTTCGATTGAAATTGTAATAGCTGTCTTAGTAACATACCTAGGTACTTACTTCATTAATACTTGATTACAGTATTAGGATGTTCGGGCCCACCGCCCATTTATTATTCTATTTTAATCGAATATTGTTGTAGTGTTTCGATGTGGTTTTATTTATGTGGAAACTAAATTATTTAGTTACTCACCTTTTTGGTTATCGGTAGGTAACTATTGACGAAACTGTAGTTAGTTGTGTGTTTTTTCGAGTTGTAGGTGTAACCGTGTAACTTGTAAGTAATTGAGATGGTTTTTGAATAATTGATTAAGCACAGATTATTCGAATGTCTATCAGTAAAAAAATATGTTAAAGTGTTTAGAAATTCCATCGAAACAAAAGCATCAAACAACTAAGGTTCAATTCAATGACATTTCTTCCCCGATTATTTTTTTTACAAAAAGGACCTCTTGCTTGTGGAGGAGGTTGCTATATTATTAAACTTATTTCTATTTAGATTTTCTCTATAACACTTTTCCAACTTTACCTTGACCTTACCGTTGGTAATGCGCTGCAAACTAGCACGCTCACACTGGACTGTTACTTGCATATGAAAATGAAATGTAAATACTTACAGAGAGCTTGTAGCATTTAGAATAATTTTAGAGATTCACAGTGAGTGGGCCAGGTCACAGTACTCTACGAATACGACCCCGATGTGACTTTGAGCCTGCCATCTTGACTATTGTTATTTAAATGCTTTAACTGTTTGTGGCTGACATTTTAACTTTTTAAGTGCGTTATTACATTGTCTGTCTTTAGTTGCTGTGGGATAGATCTAACTTAACATACCTTCACCTATATCTTTGATTATAAATGTATGTATGTTCCCTCAGAGACACATGTCTGCAAATGTGCTAATACCTCTTTCGTAGTTGCTGTTTGCTTAGTGGATTTATCCTTTGATAGGATATAGGGTGATCACATACTCACTTTTTTGTCGATTAACCTTTAAAGTTTAAGGGTATGTAGGTGATTGGCTAAGTAGATTGCGAGACGGAGTCGTGTTGGATAGAACCCGTTTTCAAATGTAGGTACGTTGTAATTAACATGGTGTAAAAAGAAGTCCGCATAAAAAATAATTCTTAACGATTATGCGTTAAAAACTCATTATAAAATATTCAAGGTAGTGTTTAACAAAAAATATTTCTTCTGCGTGTTGCATACAATTAAATAGGTCTCATTTGCATCCAAGTATATCAATCTATTTTTGCACAACCCAGACAAGTGCGTAATTCACCAGAAACGGCTAAAAGCGCTATTTGTACGCCTGTCACAACTACTTGTGACCTCTACGTGAGGTCACGAATTAAATAGTGAATTATTGTATTGCTTCAAAGACTTCCGCGTTTGACGACGGTAATTCTTGCCTATTTTTTTGATATATTTAAATTGTACATTGTTTAATTTATCAGGTTTTCCGCGAATCGCACGATGATTTACGGAATTGAACGCGGTTTGGTTAATTCATCTTGTTTTAACCGAAAATTTATGTTGTTTTGTTTTATTTTTCCTCATGAGGGTTAAAAATAACGTGACAACCGAGCTGGAACAGTATTTAGTGACCCTGACTAATGAGCCAGAAAGTGTGAAATCGATCTCTTCAATATTGGAAAATTGTGTTATGAATATCACACACAATTTATTCATTTTGTATCGGAGTGTTTATGTTTACGTAGGATATCCGTTTATGTATAAAGTACAAGGAGGAATATTTAAGCAGTTGCGGATATAATGGCGATGTGCAAAATAATTGAGATTGTTGTTTTTTTTATGTGTATGGATATAGTTACACATTGGCATAAGTAGCTTTATATTAATCTAAAAATACTGTCTACATCTAAGAGATGAAAGTCATTATAATAATTATAATAATTTGCAATGTCTTTAAATTATTTCATCTCTATACAAAGGCTTTATGAAGTCTGTTATCTGTTTATAAAGTATCTCTGTTCTATTGTTTCTTTGAAAATCTTTTAATCTGTTGCAACCGCTGTTATAATGACGACGGCACTGAACGAAAAAATAAGACTGAGCCCATTAAATACGCGCTTGCCTTTTTTATTCTTGAACTGCAGTGTTTCTTACTTTGATTATTATTTCAATTAATTTTCAGTTGAATTTGTAAATATGTATTGAGCAAAGCTCATATCAATTTACACATTAAGCAATGCGTGCGTTTTATGAACGATTTTGTTCGCATAACTTAATATTTCTAGTATCACATTTGCAGTTTCCACGCGAAATTATCTCGAATTTCATATAAGATGTCGCAAGTCGCAACATATTACTTTTCATTTGCAGTAAGAAATATTTTATGCTTGTGCAATTGTATATAATATCTATGAGAATGTCAGCTTGCTGTAAGTTTGAATACATTGGTACTAAGTACATTGAGTGAATAATTGCCGCGACCTCAATTAAGTCATGCAAATGTTTCTCATTATACTACGATAGTAATGAAGCTCAGTTATGTTAGAGGTATGATTTAAAGGTTATGTCACGAAAACTTTATATGCAGAGAGACATAGAGCTCAAAGAAATTGTTAGCATTTGAAGGTAAAAGCATGAAACTGCAGTCAAACAGAGTTTTGGCGAATGAACGTCCGTTCAATATTATACAATTTAAGTTTACAATATTCGAGTTTAATTATACTAAAAGTATCAATCTTTTTGTAGTCATAAATATTTTTTGCTTATCATAAATATCAAATTTGATTATGTATATAAAATATTTCAGATTGAGAAACGCATTAATCATATAGTATATCTAAATTAAAGTACCTTATGTGTTAAATAACTTATCCTATTATATAAAATGTTTTTATCTACGTTAAATGATTTATAAATGATAATGTATAAAACGTTGCTATCAATCCCTTGTACATAGTAATAATCAAGTAGAGTCTCGAATGCTGCAGTTAGCAACGTGATTGTATCTCTACCATAACCTGGTTAACTGCGACCCGATAGGCCTCATTTTGTTTGCCACTAATTGGTCTATAAACACTTATCTAGAACATTCCATTCCTATTTCATTGCTACTCAGAGCCAAATGGGGACAAAACAATTCAAGAGTTATAGACCTATAACTGCCGTCAAACTACGTTTATTTGACTTTAATGTAAGCTAAATTGTGCAATTACACTGATAAAAAAACGTACATAATTGTATGTACCTCATTCCTCTTACAGCGGATGCAATATATAGGAATTGCATTGAAATTGGTTCTCCTCCTTTACGACGTCACTGTACGTATATTGTTATTATTTTGAACATAATATAACGGAGATAGCGGCGCGAATGACCCCAGAAACTAGAGCGGAGCGTTGAAACATATCATAAATTGTACAATATAAGGTTTCCCCGCAGCTAGTTGCCTTTTCGAGTGAACTTCCTTACAGCCGGGGAATATGTTCTCTTTGTTTTGTTGTGTTTGTGAGTTAGCGACGGCAAATTGTAGGATTACACAACTTGTAAGTTGCACGGTCAACATTACCGCGGCATCTTCTTAGAAAACGGATTTGCGAGCGCCCTTTTGTTTTTTGATTAGCGGAATGTTTATTTTCGAAATGTGGGCGAAACAAGGCGCTAACAATGTAATTTGAATATCGTTTTGTTGGTGTTACAAATTAGGCAGTTTGCGTTGTTTTCCGCGGGCGTATAAACTTCCAAATCGCTGTCAGCGTGGAATGTTGCGTTGTTACTCGTAACGGGGAGATTGTTTACGTAGTCGGTTTTTTAAAACAATATTTTAGATGTTTGTCGTAAAGTGGTGATTTACGTGTGTTTCCTTTTACCGTTTGGCTACCCGGCACCCGCTTTGCACTTCCTCTGATGGCGCCGTGTAAATAAGCTGCCGGCAGTTTGTTTGCCAGTCTAAAGGTTCTAAATTGTGCGCGAAAAACTAACCGGTGACTGCTGTAGCGAGGTCATGCGTTCTTAAATATTTATAGAGTATAAGAAATAGCTTAATGCTAGACACTCGAATTTGTTGCAACATTTTGTATTTGAAATTTGATATAATGTTGCTACATATTGGTTATATTAGTTTGTGTCTATTTCAGAAATAACGTTGCGAGATATATGTACGAAATACCAATATATTTCGTGACATAGGCATCTGGCAAAAAATAATCGATGCAATTTCCCTGAATGTACCTATAATGATTTAATTAGTCAAATTAGGTAGTTAACTACTTATCCTTAATTTGTAATATTTTCCTGATATATCTTATAATTACCGTGACATTCATATAAAATGTTTAATTAGACAAGCAAATACAGAAACAGAAAAATATAGGTAATAATAACTTCCACAAAAACGTCCATTAACTCATTAAAATATAATTACTGTAATAATGCTGAATATAGCGACATTCCTATCATTATTAGAAACTGCGTCGACGGAATAAATAATTTACGAATAATTTCACAACACCCTATAGCCATTGGTTAGTTGAAAAAGGTTTTGTTACAGCGCGTAATAAGTAAATACTCTTTACCCTTCAACGATGTTTGAAGCAACCCCGAAATCTATTGAGTAAACTTTTTCACAGATAATAAAGGAACAGCGCTTAATACCCTCAAGCCGTAACAGGGTACAATAGTGTTCAGTAAACCACGAAATCGGGAAGTTTATCTCGTTACCTTTGTGTACCTTAAAATTTTCCTCGTGTCTTGTTCGATGAGTTTCACCTTTTCTTTTCTCAGCGGTTTTCAACGATCCTGTTTACGCTACCATGTTTTAGTACTAATAAATGTGATATACGTAAAACCAGATGTTATATTTAGTTCGAATTTTATGATGTTCATTGAATCCGCCGCTTTGATCTTTTATTGATATAAATATTTGCAAATTTCGATTTCAAAGAAATTATTATAGACTCAATTTTATGTTTGCTAAATGTAATTATGTTCGAATAGAAATATATAAAACGGTAGGTAATAGTTAAAAATCTGAATTTAATAAAAAATAATGTAAGAAATAAAATATTGGAGGTGGTCTGTCCGGTTTTAAAGAGCAAACCAGTAATTAATATAGGCAGTATTAGAAAATGCATTTATGTATATTATTGTACAAATAAGTGTATAGAATTTATCATTAAATAATCATTACCTTCTTCCTGCCAGAATTATAAAATTAAAAATTGTCTGCATACCTGTTTCAAGGGAGCATACCTGCATAATAAATACAGTAGTTGATGTAAGGGTTCAAATAAATAAATAATAAATTTGAAATCTGTTGCTTAGTCCTTAATGCACCAGAGTTCGCATTTCTATACAATATTTCTGCTGCAGACATGGCAATCTTAAAGGAAAAATATTTTATTTATTTTCTTTAGTAAGTGACAATTGGATATCTGCACGTGTACCCGCAGAATAAGTATAAAATCGTACCTATAATCTACCTATATGTAAATAAACACGTGCACATTGAAACGTCGATACATAATACATCGAACTAGTTCTGCCAAGGTATAATTGTTAAATGAAATTATTTGCCGATACCTACCGCAGTGTTGGTTAGAAATTCAAACTGGTTGCCGGAAGCAATAGCTACCTTTGTTTCCCTGAATTTATACTATACGGTCGTGGAACGCGGCGGGAATTCCTTGCTTTAATCCCGCTCAACAATTTCTGCCATAAATTGTTTTATTGTGAACACGCATAATTTAAATTGATTTTCGGCTCCGTTTAATGTTATAGCAGTTGCCAGGTGAACGTTTGTTTGCGTTCATGTCTTTTTATGAATGGGACATTTTTGTGCTTCTTTCACGGAGTTTCAATTAAATGAATCTAGCGTTAGCGTTTCTTATCTTTATTTAAGATAGGTCTTTATTTAAGATATCATACTCATATCTCAAAATTCTGAATCACAAATGTTAGGTTTTAATATAGGTACCTATATCAAGGTAGTAATAATGGACGTATGTTTCATTGTGAAACCTTTAGCAATTGATAATAGTTCTATTTGTCAGAGATATATGAATGTAGGTAGTAAAACCATATTGAAATACGTATTGCTAGTGCATTGACAAGTCTCAAATTGAACAGTGTCGAAATTAATTATTCATTGCCCAGTCTATTGCTATGTGTTTATTTTACTGCCTATATTTGTATAGTCTATAGGCATAGAGTATATAATATGCTATGCTATTGGTCTATACTCTATAGAGAGTAGCACGTGCGTGTGGGATGCCGTTATTTCGTTCAAACAATTTAATATTTACATAGCTGTAATTTCCAATTGCTGTCAATTGAAGGGGAAATATCGTTTTCAAAGAAATGTATGTTGTCGGGTGTAATTAACTTACCTATACCATTATTGGAAATACAAACATATTTTTCATCTACTTAGGTACAAATATTTGTAAATTAATTTGTCACCATTTCAGCGATGTAAAAAATACACCTCTTTTATAGTTATTTAAATTTTAAATGTTTATTTAATGCAGGCTTTTAAGGGCGTTAAACTATTAGGTTTTAATTTTAGAACACTAGGTAATCAACTAATCTAATAAAACATAGTCACTAGGTAATCTCTGAAAAATTGAACAATGATTTTTCATAATATTTATACACATAATGGCTAAATGCAGATTGATTCAAACAATCGAGTTCAAAAACGATTTTATAATCATAGATGATAATCATATTGGTCGCAATATCTAAGTCAAATAAAGCGTTGTTTTGTACACTTCGGCTTGAATTGCAAATGAATATTCCGCATGTCAAAAGCAAGAGCAATGATTTAGTGTTAATGTAGGAGTGTATCATTAAATATGCATTAGCAGCTAAATTATAGCCGCCCATGAATTTGATCACAGTCAAAATGGAGGGAAGTAATTCCTATAATTTATAGAAAATTATAAAATACGGCACGGGATTAATGGGTAGTTTATTTATTGTGTGGGGATAAGTTTATTGTTTATGTTGATATTGAGATTTAGTCCAATTTCCTTATAGCTAAAAAATATCGATAGGTACTGTAGTAGCTGTATAAAAATGTCCTATGAACCTATGTCTAATATTTGAAACTCGTAAAAACAAATGAATGTATTAATATAATGCACGATTAAAACTTTCTTTCCGTTGAGATTAGCCTATAACATCAAAAATCGGATTTTGGTGTTATTAAATATTACCAATTGAGGCAAATCAAAACAAGAAATTAAAATAAATAAAACAATACATGCTATATGAATAAGAAAAAATATTTATTATGTACAATCTATGTTGAAAATATACAACTAGAAGGTATCTGTTGGTATTTTGCACTTCAATTATAAGCACCTAACTTATCACGACCTCAATAAAATGGATTTGTAATCGACTATAGATTAAAAGTTTCACTAGTATTTAGAACTAACTTACCACGATAACACGCAACCTATAAGTGTAAGTAGCGAGTACTTAGGTATTAACTTCGACTTAGTACTGCGTACTTAAATACCTTTAGGTATTGGCATTATGTTATGTAGAGCCTTTTATATAACTAGTATATTTTTATATAATGGTTGTTTCACTTAGCAAGAAATTAGTAATCAAAATTTAACGCGATATCTCAGTGATGGAAAGAAGTGTCCTATTCAATGATAACAATACTTAATAACTATTATGATTATTAAAAATGTTTATTTTCTTGTCCTAGACAGGGTTCTCTACCTTTTAAAATCTCTCTGCATGAATCCATATTCACAGGAACAAATACTGTAATATACAAAGTTATCAGAAAAATATCATAGTATACAGGATGTTTTTATTGTAGTCTATATTCATACATTTGACACGAGTTACATGTATCATTCAGTGCTGTATTGCGTACGTAAATGTTGTACGTTTGTTGATAGTGGCCCGAAAATAAACACGCTCATGTATACAGGGTGTTGTGTAATGGCTATTTAAAACTGCCATATATTTGTTGAATGTCGATGGCGCACGTGATCGCGGTTCACGTGAATGCAGACGCGTGTGGATTACACGCTGTGTATTTTGATGTTGGTGTTTTAGTTTGAAGGATCTAGGTTATCTGTTGAATGTTATATCACGGATTACTGAATGGTTACGTGTTGTATGTACAGGTGTATGATGAATCTATAAATATTATATAGATGATAACTAAATATGTATTGGATCATGGAGATTATAACGCCCTATAATACTTTTGGTTTTTTAAAGTGCGTCGCGTTGTGAGTAAAGTCAGGTTTTTGACAAATATTAAGAAAACATAGTGACATTGCTTTTACGAAATTTTCATTAACGTTAGCGTTAGTTAGAGTTAACTTTAAGTCGAGGTTGGTAATAAAAATTGTTTTTTTAAAACTTATATTCATGAAATCATTATAATTATATCCGTTAAGTTGTATCCGCTATTAAGATCCGTTTTAATAATCGTATTTGCATATAAATCTTTATTGATAGTATTATAGGTACATATTTTAATTGATTTTTTTCTTAATAGTAAATTAATTGATATAATAACTGGTCAGATTGTTGTTAATGATCGGAAATCCCTAGAAATTGACGTATTTATGGTAACGTTAATATCATTTATGATTAAAATTTTTAAGTTGGTATATCAAGGCAGGGATAATTGATGTATGGAAAAATCTTAGGAAAAATAAACACATTTTTTAATTTGAAAGTTGTATGGTGTTTACAAGCAAAGAGGAAATTGATCCAAGCAATGCATCTACAATTCCTTAGGTTTCTCATAATCTGTGTCGCACGTACTTCAGACATCTCACGTTCGCACATTTTAGCACGCAGAAGCCACACAAAGTCAGTATCAAGACAACGCTATGTCAAAACTAAGAGGCCTTTGCTCTAAGACATTCACCAGGTGACCGGTCTTAACTCTTAAGGCGTCTTTGAAGTAGATGATCCAAGCATATAGCCTGAACAATTCCTTGGGTTTCTCAAAATCAGTCTCATACGACATCTGATGTTAGTAACGTGTCAGCACACAAGAACCGCACTAAGTCGTTGCCATGACAACGCTATGTCAAAAACTATCAGGCGTTTGCGCAAAGACATTCACCATGTGAACGGTCTTAACTCTTAAGACGTCTTTGCGATTACAATGCAGCGCCGGTCTGTATGGCCCGCCTTGATCCTCGCATACAAATGTTCCGACACTTTCCTATTTCACTGTTGTTACTCACTTGTTAGATCACTGTTATAGTGGTGTTGATGTGGTAAACGAATGTATGGTGATGCAATGAGAGGGTATACGACGAATAACTAATGTCCTGATGCTTTAGAAATTGGAGTATTATGAAATCACGATATGTCTAATACGTATGGATAAGGTATACAAAATTGATTGCTTACTTTCTATGTTTATTAAGTAGGCTTCGAATATCGTTATCTATAATTATTGGTTAAATAGTTTCTCGTAAAAAATTACCGAATTTATACTAGAAAATATTTTGTCGAGATGTTTGCTATAGGTTGTTACAAATTTAAAAGGTAATGTGATTATAGGAGGAAAGGAGTAATATTTAATGGACGAGGAAGAGTGAATTTATGCTTTAAATCATATTACAAAGTTATTTTCGCCCGGGAGTGGTTTAATAATTTTATTGTGCATTTTATATTGTAATTACCATAATTAAGACAATAATCGGTTTTTAATGGGTTACTAACCGCCTCGTTTATCATTACATATTGATAATAATTGCTATATTTATCTCTATACGTTAAATGTTTTGTAATAATACCCACCCACTTGTACCTATTTGTTAGTTTCGTTTTTTTTGTGGAAGCTGATCATTTACAAAATTAATGTTTCTGATGTAGTAGTGATTGAAATTTATAGGCAATTTAATGATAATTTTATATTTGAATATGCAGGGAGAACTTTGATGTAAGGATTATTATTAGGAATTACAAAACTACCTAAGGAATATTTATGTTTAAGTTTACTCTCCATTGTAAATATTTGCTTTCATGATATCAACATATATTTGCTTTCAATTTTCATGCTATTTTTTAAATTTATTTAATTATCTATGAATCACATAACATCAAAAATTCAATTGTATGTTCGTGGCTATGCATTTAATTTAAGCATAATATACTTCGATAAGTTCCCGAAATGTACGCTATTAAATGTCTGATATATCTAAGTTTCTAAGTTGCAATTTACCGCGTTATTTCTGTTATTTGCACTTAACACTGCATTAAATGCGCGATACGTGTTCGAGTTGGTATTACGTGACGTATTCGCTACCGGTAATAATTTTATATGAGAAAATATCGGACGTGAACACAACTGCATAATGAGAGCGTGCAATTATTGTATATATTTTTTTTCGTTAAATAAAACCTCGTGTTATGTTTTGCGAGGGAAATGCACTGGAAAATGATTACGTTCCGAATATTAAAGTTTAAGCACCGAGGGTGGAAATTTAAATGTATCACAGCTTTAAGCACGGATTTACGCAAATTTTATAAATTTCCAACCTTGGTGATTAAATCGAAAATGTTTGTACTTTAATTTATTTTAAATATTTAAAAATTATATTAAAAGTGGCTCTCGCGACAATTTTGTTGGTGAAATTATTTTATATTATTCAATTCGCATTTAGTTGTACAATTTATGTTCAAATTATAATAAATGCTTCTCACATAATAAATATTGCTTTTTTTTTCAATTCCATTAACGAGGCATGTGATTAATCAGAGCAAGCGAGCAAGTGAGCAAGACTCGCAAAAAAGACCTAAAAAATTCAACTATGATGCATAGACTAAAACTATTAAAAATATACTCTTAGATACCTAATACCTAAATATAATTGATAGCCAATGACTCAAACAACTCTCAAACATCAGTCCCGCCCGTGTCCGTGTTTTGTAGGAAGTTAGCTGAAGCCAAGGCGAGTTTCATTTGTTAAATTGACGAAGAACATTGTCGTCGGAGCGGATTTAAGTTTATTTGCGAAAACTCACTCGCTCGTAACGGGGATCCGGTAGGAAGTGAGCGGATACGATGGAATGCTGTTTATATATAGGTATAAGTATTTGGACGCCTGTGTAAATGTATTAAATGTTATTTCTTGTTTTGCCGCTTCGAGGAGGTTGGAATTGTAGCTGTGGGTGTTGTACGTCAGTGGAAAGATTCATCTTTACTGAGCCGTAATAGTTAAGTGTTGTTTCTTGTAAAAGGGAAATATAATTTAAATGCATATTTATTAATTTGATATGTGCATGGAAGTTGTCGAGAAATGCAACATTTCAAGTGTTGAATCTGTATTTTATATCCAACACGAACCCTTGCTTTCTATAAATAAGTGTATCCAATATTTGTTAAAGGAAATTTCCGAAAATTCCGAATTAGACGTCTCACCGCGGTATAAAATAGTCTAATATCACTCTCTATCCTTCCTACTATATCCAGACATACGATAAAATCGGTCCGTTAGGATGTGAATGAAAGTCAAACATTCTTTCGCATTTATAATCTAAGTGCTGATAAAATAAGATGATAGAATTCACCAAAACGTATCGCTATTATCCAAATCTTGGAGGGTTCGAAAGATGTTCCGATAGCTTTTATGCTTTCGTTTTTATGCTTGCACAGCTTAGAAGCGGGGAACGTGGGATTTTGCTATGTTTGCATTGCGTATATTCATTCTATTTCCACGAAGTATTTCCGCGAATGTTATTTGACAACATTTGAAGATTCAATTGAGCGCGCTGGGGTTGAATCGATGTATACTAATGTGTTTGTTTACGGATAAAGGTTATAAAACGTCTTATTATGACTGGTTATTACCAGTCTGAACTTTTTTTTTAAGATGTACGCTTTAAATTAATCTACTTGTATGTGCAATATGTAAGTTTAATTTATCTATGTAGATACCTACAATGTAATATGCCGAACAAAAATTGATATAATAAACTGTTCAAGTCAGCATGTTTATCTGCAAACCGCTAATATTATGCATATGCATTGTACGTGTACATGTAGGTACGTGTCTTTATGATTTTACGTGTTAGTTGCAATGCAACTTGTGAATTATTGTAAAAGCACGGCTTGACTTTATTATGATGTTTTTGTTTAATAATTTATTTAATTAAATTACACCAAAAAAGTGAATTAGATACGTGTAGGTACATACTTGTAATTTTCTCTTAATATCACTTGGTTTCACTAATTATTTGCACACTAAATGGTGTAAAGTGAAAATGGCAAACGACTAATGAGAATATAATGTATTTGGAAAGTATTCTTGTTATTAATGCGGGCAAAATTGCACATGTTTAATTAGTTTTATAAAAATACCCTCATTTGCGGTAAGTTGTCACGTGAGACTTTCACTTGTTTTTTGTTATTTGCACTTTGATTCACTAATGATATGCTTGGAATATTAAAGATAAATTAATTAATCTTGTATATGTTTTATGTACCTCTCTAAGTATTAAATTAAAGCTCGTTCCTTGAATGAGACGTGTTTTTCGAGCCTATAAGATTGATCGGTGTTCTTTAGTGACGTTAGTTGATTACTATGTAGAGCTTTTTTATAAAGAAAATTTGATATAAGATAACTACGTTACTATATGGCTTGGGTTACGTATGTACCGTGTGCTGACTAAAAACTCTATTTTGACTCGAATTCATTAGACGGAATCGAAAATTTCTCAGTTCAAATATTAATCTGAACTACTTAATATTATTGTAGACGAGACAATATTAAATAGGTTAAAAGTATAAAGGGTTTTATCCTAAGTAAATCTTACCTTTGATAATTTTGGTATCTATAAACGAGGAAGTTTTGTTGTGGAAATAATCGACGCACGTGTTCACGTGTTTGTTATTTAGACGGAAAATGCGGGAAATTGTGTGTTCAATTAAAGTTTATCTGTATGAGTATCATACATCACTTAGGAGTTAAGTACATGATGTACAAATAGTCTTAATTTTTTTTAAAGGTCAAGAAATCTGTAATTGTATTAGTACCTACTCTTCTTCTAGTACCTATAAGTATTATTTTATTTGCTGCCTTTATAAGACAATGATGTCAGATTGTAAATGGATACGGGTGATTATACAAAAATGGGGTAACTTTTAAGGATATTTTGTTTACTATATTTTTTATATCAGATTATTAAAAATTAGGGTGTATATGATAGCTAATCTAATGAATATATTGTTCCAAATCGGGCCAGCCACTTTTTTAAGTAGATTGTGAGATATTTTAAATTTTCTGGATTTGGCCTCCAGGGGACTGACAAGGCTAACATAGTACTGATAAAAAACACAATTTTGTAATATTCTTAAAGAAATTCAATGAAAATTACTACAAATATCTCAGTTTTAATAATGGCACATGTCTTTTAAGTATTAAAATCACTTAGTTACATTTAAAAATGATAATTGACAATATATTGTGATACTGGGAAAAAACAATGTCTCAATTTTCAAAACAGCCTTCTGACATTTAACGCAACGTGAATATTCTTACTCTCTTACTTAACTTACTACTTTGACTTAGTTTTACTTAATATTTCAAGTAATTCACAAACAATAGAAACAAAAAAAACGGCCAAGTGCGAGTTGGACTCCTAACAAACCTATTTTTATTATGTTTGTAACTTAAAATTTACACTTTTAGCAATTTTTCCTTTACCTGTGTTATAAGACGTTGCTTTTTACCATATTTTAAGACTGTATACACGGCAAGCATCCTATGTATTTTTTTATTCCCTTGCGAATATTTAATTTTGCGGAAATTTGCAGTATTAACGGATGTAGGTATCTTTTGATTGCGTTGCGTTATAAGTTTCATTTTTTTACAGCCCCAAGGGTTCTTAATGTTGAGTATTCAATATAAATTTCAAATTGATACCTCCACGCGCTTGAAAAAAACGTCTTAACAAACAAACGGACAACAAAGTGATCCTATAAGGGTTCTGTTTTTTCCTTTTGAGGTTCGAAACCCTAAAAATCTAACATTTATTTATGTTAAAAGTACTAATTTTCATAAAATTAAAAACCAAAGGCTTGAATGAAAGTCTCATCTGAGTTTTCATAAGAGCCTTTTGACATTTTTATAATGTTATTATATCAATTAACTTTTATGTTATTTTGAGGTAATTTTACTTCACAATATTATACGTATACGTATTTATCTAATAAATATTATAACAAGCTATGCCCTGAAAGCATCAAAATCAATAATTAAAATAAAATAAGATCTTTTAAATAAAATTATTAGTACTTTGTTTCAATAGCTCTTTTCTTTGCTACTCTTTTTTAAATGTTTCTTCCCTAGTCAAATTCAGTTTCTTTTAGCGTAGCGCATGATGTTTTAAACTGAAACATCAAATAAAAATGCTTATATCAATAGCAATCAAGATAAAAGTTTTCAAAAACGATAGAATCATCAGTACTATGGGGTCGCGTCAGTCCACTGGCGCGATGTCTGACATAGGACTGACGCCAGCGGATTGATAAAAAGGGACTTAATATGATATTATAATCACAAATTATGTTTTTTTGCCTTATTTCTAATATCAACAAACTATATTTTTACAAATCATAATTAACCATGTATGAATGAAAATAAAAATCAGATTAACAATAAAATAATGACTCACCATAGGACTGAAACGTTGACTGGCGCAGCACGAATTTAGAGGACAAACACAACCCTAGCGCTGGTACAGTTATGACGGCCATCAAAATATGGGATGCACAAGTAACTTCATTACCAACATTAATATTTAGACAGGGATTTGACCTCGACTTGGTGATATTTAGCGAGAATTTCAAATTTAAAAAACACACAACGGACTGACCAATAAAAACGATGACAAAGTTTATTTTTATTTTTTAAATAAAATGTTAAACATTTCGTTATGAAAGTTATACTATATAATACTATGTATATCAAAGATTGTCCTGAATTAGTAAGTTTTCTCTAATCAATGATAATGTTTATAAAATAGTCACTTGATTGTTGGTTTTCGGAGTTGTGACATGCCAAAGTACTGATTATTTAAGTATTAATTTTGTTTTTTTATCAATTTGTATTTTAAATAAAGAAGTGAAAGTGAGTGACCAAATAAAGGACGCTTTATTGTTTTAAAATAGATTGTTATTTGATTAAAATATAATAAGACTTTGTATAAATTGGCTGGTGACATTGAGTTACCCCATTTTTGTATAATGACCCATACCTATTGCTTATACAATGAAATTGCTTATCATCAATTTGATTGCGTGTATATTGTGTATATTTTTGAATCTATTGTATGACTACATAGACTTCATAATTCTAGAAGTTACACTGGATACATCTCTATAGTTTTGGTTTAACTACCTGTGTTAGTGGCATAATTCTAGGCAGAAGTTACTTGATACGTCGTCTCGTCTATTGTTTTTCAATATTACACATCTAAATACAATCGCGCATTGATCCCGTTTCCTTGTTATAATAAAAGCATATAACAAAACTCAATTAGAACTTGCATAATCCGTTCTCATTACAGTAACACCGAATCACAACAATGTGGTGCCTATATATATAACAATGTATTAGCATTAAGCCGGCAGAGCTAGCAATGATCGTATGACGCTAACTCGACGATATAAGCTTAGTTCCTCTGCTCTTAGCAAATGAGATATTTAATGTGACGGCCGCAGAGCGTCGCATTGAAACCATATTCACATAAAGCTGATTGTTAATGCTACCTTTTTATATGATACTGTGGACTCTGGAACGTTCATGTAATTAAAAGCGGTGTATTGCGAAGGGAACAAAGACAATAATTATCAATAGTTTAATTTATTTTGAAAGCTATGCGAATCGGATGCAATATTCAGAAGACAGAATTTAGTTTTAAGAATTAGGAGGGTAGAAACATTTAATTACCATTTCTTTGAAAAGAACAATCTTTCTGTTTCAAGAGTGAAACACATCCAATCATGGCTTGTAAAAACCATATGCCTATATAGTTTATACCTAAGTACCTACATTCATGAATACTTTGCTAAATTATTGAAGTACCTAACCTACGATTATAATCTTTATGTGATTACAAAATAAGTACAATGTCGTTGTGCCAGTTACTTTGACATTTACGCGACCGTTGCTCTTTAAGCTCTAACTTTCATGGCTCACATTACGCTTGTATACAAATTACTCCTAATAAATATCAAGTAATATCCGGCGAAACCGGTAATTTAGTATTACGTTTTGTTTCTGTAATAGCTAATGCACGGCGATTATTCAAAAATGTAGGTACAGCCCACTGCGGAGTTTTCAATACTACCTACCTACATAAAATTTGATATCTGCCTATTACTTTCTTTTTTTGAAAAAGCCTACACGCAATCAAATTGATGATAAGCAATTTCATTGTATAAGCAATAGGTATCCATTTACAATCTGACATCATTGTCTTATAAAGGCAGCAAATAAAATAATAATTATAGGTACTAGAAGAAGAGTTAAAATTGTGCTATGAACGGGGTGAAACTTGTTAAGTTTTTATTATTGGTATATAGTTCATTATATAGTGAATTGCTTTAAACTTTGAAATAATCATAAGTAATCCAGTTTCTTAATTGAAAAATATAGTATCAGTGCACGTTAAAAATAAAATTAAACCCGTTTAATTGTTTACTAAGTACTTCCCCAGTTGAATCATGGGTCTAACTAAGAAATTCTACGTTTGGGTTGCGAGAATTTAAAAGCTTTTAAATTCCCCAGCTCCTGTTTGTTAAACTGTTCAAAACAATGTTTGTTCTCAAATGATTCATTAATTTTCTGGACAGCTGTCAACATTTGCGAATTCGTGCCTTCAACACTTAGATAATGCTGTTTTAGTTTCGGTGAAAGCTAAAGGTCAAAGGGTGTTTAACAGTAACCTAAGTATTTTTTAATTATTTACAACATAGCGACGGAAAATACGGGTTATGTTTTGATTTATTGTTCTCGTAGATTTTGCCCCGTGTACATCACAAGTTTGTTCATTATTTTCTTGTCAGAAAATTGCTTTAATAAAGAGTAACTTTTACAATTATAATAATTTCAGATTTATTTTGACATTCATATTTATTAATCTTTGTAAAGGTGTTTTTATCTGCACTATTTCTATTTTATGGCACATACTTAGCTATAGTATGCAATTTTCATTTTCAATTATATTAAATTTTCAAGTATACTACTGCCTAGTGCGTACATATTCTATGCAGGGCGTCTTGTGTACATGATGTGATTTCGCGTGTACATGACGTTGTTTTAATTATCTTTCCATTTTCGTCGCCTTTGTTGCTCGCATATTAATTTCGAATTTTGTAATCTTTCACTTTTAATCAAAATCATCGTGTCTGCGTCAAAACAAGAATAAGTATTTAAACTTTTGACACATGTTACAGGGAAAACATGAAATATAAAATTGAACAGGTAAACATGTTTCGTTACACATTATCCCATAATTGAACGTATAATTAAAAAGCTTATTAATATGAAATAATATATGAAAATGTAATTAGACTAATTAATTTAAAAGTAGGGGAAAGACTTATAGATTTCTCACTTCAAAAATAAAAATGTAAATGTCATATCTTTAATAGAAGCGAGTTTTATGTTTATTAAACTATTTGTTAGCTTTTGCTGCTGAACTTTCGTACTTTTCCTTTTCGTTATAACCTTTTTAAGTTTATAAATATATCTTTACATCATTGCCCATAAATCAAACGATATGAAAGTTGCATGCCTAAAACCCAATTCCGAATTATAATTGACCAAACAACAAACTAACAAACTAACTAACTTTGGTTACAAAAAGCCTGTTTTTATAACACCAATTTGTATCGTACAAATATCATAAAGCATATTGAATGAATCGGCGCGAATGTGATATGACCGCAATTAACAGAGCGACATTCGCGCGCGTTTATTTGGCGATAAAGCTGACGTGACGTGCGGTTGTCACTGTATACGTAACCCCTCCCTATCTTTATGATTTACTTCCTATGAATGTGTGATAGACATTAATGTTATGTGTACATTTTGTATGACAACGCGCGACGATTGGCGCGGGAATTTTGGGGGATTTCTTGGCGTGAATGGTGCGCTTATCGTTTTGGGGTTTTTGGTTTGTTGGGTTTGACAATCTTTTCACGACGCAAAATTTCAAATATTTAATAAATGTTAATTGTACATTTAAGCATATTATTGTTAATTACTGTGTAAATAAGCTATAAAGTATAATATAATTCCCATTAGGTACCCACAGAAATTCCTGAAAGCATTTTAGATATTTAATCAAATTAGGATCTGAAATATCCATTAAGAGATTACGTGTATTTGTGTTTTCAATTAATGTATTAATTAGTATCAAGTATCAACCCAACCATCCATATGTGTATTTTAGATTTGTATTTATTTTTATTTGGTCGTGTCCCTATCCTTGGCAAAAGCCTCGCCTCCAAGGCGCTGCCATGAATCGCGATCTTTTGCTATTAAAGATCAGTCTTTAATAAATTTGTTACATCCATCCTAGTTAATCATAATATTATGTTGTATATTTAAATTATCAATAATAATAATCTTCTCATTGTTACCGGTACGTAATGTCGCGCTCTATATACAGTCTATGTAAACATGCACGTACCGTGTGTAGGTACACTAGATGGGAATCAAACCGTGTGAAGTGACGGGGACAATTAGAAGTCATTGTGAGCATCTGCAGGTTGTTATACTATAATTTGTTAGCGTTAGTTTAATGTAAACATGTCTGACTTGACTATGATCTTCAACAACGGATGCAGGCGAGGTCGTTGTGTTGAGATTATAAAGTAAATACAGCGATTAAGAAGCGTCTTAATGAAATATAAGTATGAATGTAACAGGAAAGGGCATTAAATGTATTGGTAAAATGCTACTGTTCCGTTTAGCAAACACATATAACTATAGGCAAGTTAATAAGGTCAATAAAGTTCTAAAATAAACGTATAATTAATAAAAAGCTGAGAAGTTTCGCGTAACAAATGTAATTTCAGTCACATGATTGTTCCAACACGCTTAAATTATAATAGTATGTAGGTAATATGAGCGAGTTTGTAATTATAAAGTTTAGTTGAGCGCGGGAAGTCTTTAAGGCAATCGCTTGAGGGAACTTCCTATACTGTAATTACTTGAAGACGGCTCATCGGTGGAGTGTTTTCCGAAGCATGTCAAGTAAATAGATTAAATAACGATAAGCAAGCAATATTGCTTGGTAATTCACGCGATGTTTTTATTCAAATAAAGCAAAGGTTTGCTTTAATATTGAAATTTGAAATTGGTGATATAAATGATTGATGAGTACTCACTACTTATAGTTTGGTTTTTCAACCGACTTCAAAAAAGGAGGAGGTTATCAATTCGGCCGGTATATTTTTTTTTTATAAGTATTATGCATACCCTTGAAAGTGAATCTTCAGAAGGTAACTTATACGCCATATGGAATACATTTCTGATAATGAATGACCCCGCACAGGTTTTCCTACTGGGTTAACCAGGGAAATTTACAATTTATTGAAAACCAGCTTACCGCCCGCGGCTTCGTCCGCTTTGTCTAAATCCTAATAAATTATATACCTCCCTCTTGAATCACTCTATCTATTAAAAAAACTGCATCAAAATCCGTTGCGTAATTTTAAAGATTTAAGCATATACAAAGGGACATAGGGACAGAGAAAGCGACTTTGTTTTATACTATGTAGTCATTTGACACTGTTTTTCCTTAGATATGTCCTAAATCCAGCTTATAATTATAGTTTGTAACTTTTACCTCTTCGTCATCTTTAAAAAACATAATTGGAGTTATTGAACTTAAACGTAAACAATTTATTGAAAATTTTCAAGAAATTATGACTACGTGGTTTTTATACTATCAAACACTCAAAGTAAAACTTTGAGGATAAATGTATTTTCGAATACGCGTTTTTCCGATAAAATGTAAATGGGTAAAATTACGGGAAAAAGATAACATTAATTTAAATAAATTTGTTAATTTTATATAGTTTATGTTACAGGGTTTATACATATTTTGACTTATCAGCTTTATTTATATATATATGAATTTAGCAAAACTATTTCCTGATGTTAAAACTATGATTGTTTATCATTAATACGTTAATTAAATAGATAAAATATAACACAATTCATATAAAAGTTATTTTTGTTTTAATTAAGTAAAATACCTAATGCCAAGGACAATAAGAAGTTATTTTGATTAATGAGTAAAGTAAGTAATTAAATTTCACTTTTTTCGCAAATAATTTTGTATGAATAATTTAGAAAAATGACCGTAAATTCTTAGTAGGTAAATACATAGCTAGTATAGTATTATATTGTCTAGTAATAGTAAGGGTTTGGTAGTTGATATAGTCCAATACTTAAAATACGATAAAAATAGACAACCCTTTCAACTAACAAAATATTAACATATACTTCAAAAAATATCCCAACCTTTTATAAGTATGTATGCAAAGTGAGTAGTGAGTACCCATACTAAAAGGAGCGGAGTGTCGCTGACGTGTGTTGTGTTGTGTCGTGATGCATAAGTGTGTACTGGCCGATACGGGATCCATTCTATGTAGCTAACGCTTTCGTGTAGGTTATTGTATAGTCATAATAAAGGTTACAGTGTTTGTGACGGCGCGCGGTACAGATATAAAATTGAATAACTATGTGAAAGTACAAATTGCTGGATTGGATGACTTGGGAATATATGTTTTGAGTTTGTTCTAAAGAATAAAGATTGAAGTCTTGTTATATGTGAATCGGATACTCTCTGTAGTGCTACGAATGATTTTGAGTTATAGATAAGTTTATTTAACGGCTTAGCTACATTTAAATTGTAGAGACTTATAAGGACTCAATTTGACTGTAGCTACTATCAATAAAGGTTTGCTAAAATCCCTCCTTTAAATATTTCCATGATGTTTTATATCCAAAGATAGCTACAGCTCTTCACATAGATAAAGCTATTAGCATTTCTATACAACTTTCGCCACATAAACTTAAATTTCATAGCTGAAGTATAACCGTATCTCAAGTAAGTTGTAACGTCTAGAAGGTTCCAGAAGCATCCTCTTGTGATAGTCTGCCCGTGACTCGCTGCGGAAGCGTTCGACTGCCGGCCGTGACGTTGAGCTAACTACTGAAGACTTAGGGCTGGTGTATACTTTGAAGAAAATTAAAATGTATTCAATAATGTAGTTATTCCTTTTACATGTGTACCATATGATAGAAAGATGGTACGATTTTTTAATATTGTGTATACTTAAATACCTGAGAAGAAAAGTTTTTGATCTGAGGGTTACTTAATTTTTGACAAATGGAAATGTGTTTAATCAGTTAACAGGGATTTAGATGGTAAAGAGAATTATGATAATATACGATGTTTTGCATTATTAAATATGAAACGTTGTTTCGCTCATGCCGCCAACGGGAGGGAAGAGCAGGCAAACCAACTTTTCTTGTTCTTAGCTTGCGCCTGGCCTGGAGATGGGCTGCCGTCGAGGGGGTCGCGGAAGAATTCTAATCAATACCCGCGGCCCCATCATTAAAGCGGCTCGACGGAACACAGTGGGGTTTTAGTCGGTAAGAATCCGACATAACCCACGGCTCCTTCCCCGGGGGCCGTGGGTATCTTTGGCAGATTTCCCCACTATAAAAAAAAGGTAGGTACTTATGTGTGTTAATATATTAAATAACTTTAAGGTATTAAAATGTAATTAGATAAAATGTACTTTTGAACGTGGTGTAGAAATTACGCAGTTAAGCAAAAAAGCCCTGTCATTTTTTATTTACTGATGATGTTGATAAATGATGAAAGATTTAGGCTGTAAGTTGTCCTTTGAGACCACACACCGATTTCACATTCATTTGGAAAGTTATATCAAATAAAGTTTATTCTCTAAATAAAGGTGGAATGGACACAAACCCTTACCCAGGAGTTGATTATGCAAGCTCCGAGGCGTGCCTTGTTACAATTGACATGTGACGCCATTCTAAACGATGAGACTGGATAATGTGGAATGAAATCATCTGCAGGCCTTTGTCTACTCGTCCCAGTCGACGTAAGTGGGTGACGTCACAGGGTTGGTTAACGTTATTCAGCGGTGTATATTCGATGGTTATTATTGGATTTGTTGCACGCTTCAGTTGGTAGTACGGGTGTACGGTCGTGTGCGTAAAGTTAATTGTAAGGGTAGAGTGGGTTATTCGGTTGAGGGATTGGGACAAACTTGTGTTAGTGATTAGTTTAATTTATAGATAATATTATTAGTTTATAATTTGAATATTTTTTTCTGAACAATATGTTGTTGGATATGCAGAATGTCACAAGAATACCTATAGCAAAATATTGTCCACTTAAAATTATATCATTAATTAAATTAGGGCTTTGAATCTTTTGCTACAAAGATAAGCGACAGAACAACCAGCTCACAAATATCTCAAATCTATCAAATAATGTTACAATATTGAAAAAGAAACATTCTCAAAGTAAATATTTGTCTCGCACACGGAAATACAACGTAATAGTGAGCTGTGTGTCTCATTCCGGACGTTTCCCGTCTACCGACTGTACACTGTATACGTGATAAAGTAACATTAAAGAAATATTTTTCAAATGTCACCCCGTGGCAATCTTGCTACAGAAATAAAGCCAAAATGCAATGATAGTGACACTTACCTGCATTTTGCGCTTTTAACCCGGCTTTAAATCTTCGAGATATAGCCAGAGATTCAGTTGGTAACTAATGGTTGCGTTTTCCTGTTATAAAATTCATTTGGACTATATGTTTTTTGTTTGTATTGTGTGTTTAAATTCGGATGGAGATTAGAAGACGCTTAGCAAAGTTGAATACGACATCTGTATATTCTTTATTTTGTTGAATGTGAATTCATCAACATAATTAGATAAATAGAGCACTACCTCCCCGAGATGTGCTTGATCGTTTTAAAAACTTATTTATATTATATAGGTACATACCTAATAAGTTTTCCAAACGACCAACAACTAAACAACTAACGACGATTATATAGACGATTATAGACGATTTGATTGAAAATTCTCAGAACAATAAGCATCACAGTATAATAATATTTATTGTTCTTGGAATCCCCTTTTATATCAATAAACAATAAGTGATAGGCGTGTACTGTAATAATGTTTTATCATAATTTATGACGCAATTGATTGTATTGGCGGAAAAGCGGTTTATTTATTAGCTCCAGGCGCTCGCACTGTTACTTGGCTTAACGACAATTTAAAGCTGGTTTTATTTTGTACGTATTTTGAGAAGGAAATGCTCAGTGAATAATACTCGCTGAACACCCATCATTACCATTAAAATGAGTCTAGAATTCAACTACAAAAGTACAAACTGTGTTTCTAAGTTCGAAAACGGCATTTTTTTCATATTTTTGTCAAGATACTAGGAAAATTATGAATGTGTAGTAGGTAAAGAAAAACACATGACATCACGCTAACAGATATAATTATTATTTACCGATCCTAATTCTAGTGAAACCATTTATTTGTAAATATACGTTAGAAATAAGAAAACAATTATGCTGTGAATTGGATTTTGTGTTTTGCTTTCAATCAAATAACTTATTCATTATTTCACAGTTTTTATCTCAATGGTCATTAAAATTTTATTTGTGTCACGACTAACTTGCTCGTTAGTTTGATTTCCATTGAAAGATAAAATGTTACAAACAAATCAATCCAGTATCTAACAATTAATTTATTATTAATCTATAAAAAAAAATCCGTGCCGTAATGAACTCGTCATTATTGTCGTTACGTGATTAATTATTATTGATATTCAGTTTTGTAAACAGTTTATTGTTTAAATATTATCTATCTACTGGTCCGATATGAAAAATTATTTCGGTGTGTTATATAGCCCATTTATCGAGGAAGGCTATAAGGCTGTATAATGTATATCATCACGCTAAGACCAACAGGAGCGGGGCGATGCGGATAGAACCGCGGGTGGCAGCCAGTTATAATGTAATTTTAAAGTCAGTAATATCTTGGAGATGAGTGATGACTACAGGTATTTTCTTTTATTGTTATTCATTAACTTGTATACTATTATAGAAAAAGCAAATTGTATGAATTCCACAGTTTTACGTGATATAAAGGTAAATAATATAGTTCATGTATTGATGACCACAATTCGAACAAATGTACGTGCTAAAGTTTTTGATAATATGCTCATTATGCATATAGCTATCATATTTCCGACAGCACATATTTTACCGGTGATTATGAATTTCTAGTTGTTAATAGTTTATAATTTGTATACGATTACAATATATTGATCATGTTTCATATGTGCTATCGAGCGTTGAGTGTGTTGCAAATTAACGCATTTGATATATTCGTTTCAAATATCTTTAAGAAATGTACGTGACATGTACACATACAATATAGATAATGTGTGGGACAAATATTATGCCTTATGACAAAGAGAATATCTAAGGATTCTTCGTAAACAAATGGATGCTTCCTGGGTCACTTTGCCTTCCTATGTATACCGCGATCGGATTGACATTGGATTTTGGCCTAACGATTTTCAGTTTCTAAAGAAACTGTAGCATGAGGAAATACTGTTTCAGTTTTTTAATAATTTCGTATGAAAAACAAATCAAATATTTTTTGCCTCTATGCATCCTATACGGATTTAGAGGATATATTGTAATACACTTTAGAGTACGGCATGATGGCCATTTGCCGTATCGCGGTATGCAGCGATGTTGCGTTTTATACGAGCCATTGGGCTTTTATGTCGCGCGAGTAATCGTTCGTAATCGCCTTAAGCCGTAAACTTGTTATATGATCGTATTAGTTAATATGTTCGGGTTATGGCTTTATGAAAATATTGAATATGACCAACTACTTTCAGCGGTAATCATGGGCTACGTTAGTTTGTTGTAGTTTACAATTATTACTCTTTATGGTTATGAACGCGTCATTACAATAATGCCTCTTGGATATTCGTTTAATAAAGACAGATCGAGGAGCGAGCTTGGAAGTTATTTTGATAGTTTGTGAACTACACTTTGCATCAAAAAGTGCGTGTTCCAGTCAATAAACAATTTATTATTAATACGCTGTTGAAACAACAGTATTTAAGCTTTTGTATTTTATTGTGAATACGGTGAAAAGGTTATTTACTGCTTCAATTAATATGGCTTTATAGTTGGGAGATTTGTGTAATCGATTACACTTCTAGATCATCCATAGGTATTCTCTTCTCAGTAATAAATTATTAGGCACTTAATCAATATTTCCCTTAGGCTATGTGGAGTGATAGATATTGTCATCAGTTTATCCATATTGAGCCTTATCAATACCAGCGTATTATGTAGGCTAAAGGGTATATTACTCTAAACAGAGTAGCCTTATTAATCTCTTTTCAAGACATAGTGCGGACGTATTAGTTAATACGATGAGGTTGAAAGATCGCGTGTGTCCAGTCGCGTGAGCAATTTGCCCACAACACTATTATGGCGAACGCCTAATGGCTTCAAATAAAGTGAACGCTATAATATCACATTCGGAAGGTCAGATGGGGAGGAAATAATTAGGTCCGTCACTGCTACCTGGAAGGGTCGGGTTTGTTGTGCCAACTCTATTCGGGAAATGCTTTTCCGATGCCCTATTAACGTCACAAATGAACACGACGGTTCATCGTATGACGTCAACAGTAACAGGATTTTATTACGGAACCGCTACATTTTACTTGACACTAATAAATATTCATACATGTAGAAATGTCTAGTTTTTAAGGTCTGCTCCGATTTACGCAGCTATATTTGAATAAGTTTCGCCGCGAATAAGCTGTATTGGATCACTGTGTTACTTCATTAGGTTGATCGCTCGAGTAGACCCATTATAATATAAATTATAGTAATTTCTAAATGTGCGTGTATACTCTACGAATCTGTTGCTTAAGTGGTGCTAGATTGTTGCGAGATATGTTTCGTAGCTTGCTAAGAGTTAGGCTTGTGGCGAAATAGATTGGCGATAAAATGATTTTACTGAATGCTCTAAAATTGGCAGTGAAAGGACCAATGTTAGGTAATTCAGTCTAGTTTGAATTAGAGAGTTGTCCTATTAGGGTTTCGTTTTTGTTCCTGTTTGAAAATGCTAATGAAAGCTTTACTGTTCTTTGTATTTAAGCATTAGTTAGGCTCAATCATAAAATACATTAGGAAAAAAGAAAATCCCACCAAAAACATGAATGTAAAATTTGGAGCCGAGTTCAATCGTTGACTTAATTTGCCAAAAAAAAGAAATGAGATCTAAATGTGTGCCAAGTTCTGCAGACAGTCCAGAAATTTATTTACAAAGATGTATTAAGTTCTTAGGTTGACTGAAAACTCAATTGTTTTATTTTCCCTTAGTGAACAATGTTTATTCCAAAATATAACTTTTTTAATTTGAACAATATAATTATTTTCACAAAGCAAACAACTAATGACCTTTTGAACCCCATAATTTGATGAGGCTAGTTTTACATACTGTTTATATTTTGTGAGGTTCTAAAAACTAGCCTCATCAAATTATGGGGTTCAAAAGGTCATTAGTTGTTTGCTTTGTGAAAATAATTATATTGTTCAAATTAAAAAAGTTATATTTTGGAATAAACATTGTTCACTAAGGGAAAATAAAACAATTGAGTTTTCAGTCAACCTAAGAACTTAATACATCTTTGTAAATAAATTTCTGGACTGTCTGCAGAACTTGGCACACATTTAGATCTCATTTCTTTTTTTTGGCAAATTAAGTCAACGATTGAACTCGGCTCCAAATTTTACATTCATGTTTTTGGTGGGATATCATTACTTTTTGTACAGAAAATTACTCTGCATATTTGATTTACTTTATGAATAAGTATAATACTTTTTATATAGGATTTTTTTTATTTTTTCTTGCGGTTTCTCTGTATGGTTTGTTTAGTATTATTTTCTATATTTTCTTATATGTTATGAATGTCAGCGCACATTGCCCCGTCATTATCTGCAATTTATTAAACTCGTTTTCTGTTTAAAAGATTACATGATTTTCTAAACATCCAGCGTGAATTTGTAGTGTACACACACTAGACAAGATGCAAAGACACACCAACATGCAAAGATCGTTGTAGAAGAATCGTCGCCTTACTCCATGACGTTACGGTATTGCCATGACGCGATCTTGAAATTTTACTCTAAACGCGCCTAAAGATGTTTCACTTATATTAATATTACGCAAATTAAATCATTTCGATCTTCGACGAAGCCTTCTTCCATTACACCATTTATGGTAATTATTTTTGCATGCTTGTATTGGCTGAACATGTTTGTGCTTTATTAATATAATTGTATCACCATTGAATACCATGTTTAAAGCAAAATAAAGATTTTATTTATTTATTTATTTATTTACACTGAAATTAAAACTAAACTAAACACTCATAAATAAAGAATAAATAAATGTGAATATGTAAAATTATATATTATTTTTAACTGTATGAGCAATATTTTTATTACAATTTTCTTTTATTTTACGTTTAATAACAGTTTTGAATAAAGAAATCATGCAATCGAAGTAATCCGCCCTAGCGATACTAGCGCGAGTGAGTGTGATGTCAGAGGTGCTTCGAATCTACAGATGTTTCGTCCTAAAATATGTAAACTTCAATAATCTATATCTCAGTCAATTATTGATGGATTTCAAAATTTTTTTCGGCCACTGATTAGTTTTGATCTATTTTTTAAGACTAGTAAGGTGAATATACTATTTTCTTTTTTTTTAAACTTTTCCATTTTTCCATACAAACAAAATTTATGTCATTGAAAAAAAAATTAAATACAAATAAATTCAGTATTTTCTGATTTTTTCCTTTGTACACTCACTATTACCTAGTTGATTACAAAATTTGAACTTTCTAGGTCATCTGGAAGTGGGTTAGGTTTTGTATATGTCTATAAGTCAGTCAGTCTTAAAAATTGCGATTTTTGGATATTAATATCTACGCAACTGTTTAATCTGTATTTATGAAATTTAAGGTTCCTGTTTATCTTGAGGTCCTCTTGATATGTACCAAATTTGGTTTATTTAACTTAAATAGTTTTCGAGTTATAAGGGGGTGAAAAGTGGCTCGAAATGGTTCGTGTAAATATACACACGGCTGCTGCTCGCCAGTTCTCTTCGCTTGAACTCGGCTTGACACGCTGCCGCGTGTCTAGATGGCTCTTGTAAAATGTCAGAGCAACAAAAAGTTGTTGATTATCCAAAATATCGACGTTAATATCAAGCCATAACTCAAAATAATCCCTGTTGACGTGAAGCGTGTTTCATTTCAGTGTTCCGTTGCTAGAATATTCGCGAACATTAGAAAATCTTTGTTAATAAACAAGATATAAAGGTATCAGCCGAAATATGTTTCATAATTAAAACCGGCAGATATTGAGATATTAAAAGAGATCGTAAAGTAAAAACGAGCAATTTTGTAGTGTAAATAGCTCGTTATTCTTTGTTATATTTTTTTATGAACGACTCAAACGTGGAATGAGGTCATCGTGTTTAGTAAAATTGGTATATTTAATGATAGCTAATATTGACTCGAAGATTTCGTGAGCTTATGTAAGAAAGACCGCAGACTGTAACATAATGAATTGAAGATTAAGTTTTTTAAATTAAGGTAATTATAATTTTTATGTCAGGATTTACAATACAATACAAATTTATTATTTATCTTAAGGAACGTTACATAAATAAATGGATTGAAATAATTATAAATCAGAGGATTTCGGATTTACCTATTTGCAATGGGTTTTAACAGGTGTATAATAATACTTATCGTAGTTTAATAATAATTACAAACAGTTGTCTAACACTACCATATAAGGATATCAGACATACATACATTGATGTGCATTGCATACTTAAATGATATCTTAGTTGATGCATACTTTAGTAGCTATCTCGTGACTAACTAATTAACCTTCAGACAAAAAACGAAAAAAAAAACCAGTCAGAACTCCATATTTACGTCGATCATTCAAATTGTTTACCACGATATTTGGGAAAATTATGATAATTCGCCCGTTTTCGACGTTAACAACACCGAGATTTTCTGATTACGTATTTGCGTGTCGGTTATGACCACAACACGGGGCCATTTCTCAATAAGCGTAAGAATGAGGGGAATAATTTTGGGCTTTTATTGAGGGGAATTAGAGGTCAAATGTTATTGTGGCGCCGGCGCTATTTGTGTTTGTTTTACTGTTTGATATTAAATGCGCTAGTGCTTATGATGTAGGTGGCGTATAGTCTTCTTCTTCGCACTTATTTCCTTGTTATCTTTCTAATTAAGTATATTTATACTTTAAAACGCAATTGTATTTTCATTAGAAGTAAATTGAAAATGTTACGTTTAGTTTTGATGTCCTATGGATAATATATATTTCGGTTCGTGTGTTTTAATATCTTAAATTTCAAGTTCAAACAAATATTTTAAAGTAATACTTTATCTTTTTAAATTAACAATACGATAATTTTATTAAAATAACGTCAGTAACTGTTGACCATTTCATTATTTTATCCTCATTTTCCATTTGATTTACACGGTTGCTTTTATTGCCGAAATTACTCATTAAATAATATAATAATTTAATAATACACAGTAACCACTCATTATGATCCAATTTGTGCTTGTAACTAATTAATCACAACACGAAAATAAATTTAAATAACGAATTCGTATCCAGTATATTAAAATTAATTATAACATTCGGGTAACAATTAGGTATGTAACGTTTCACCGTATTAATATAAGAGTAGGTATATAAAAATAAATATTATATAACGCGAGATTTATTGTTTGAATGAATCTGAATGTATGTTTGTTACTCTTTCACGCAGAAATAGCTGATCGGATCCGTATGCAAATTTAATACAGAGATAATATATTATAGTCTGGATGATCCACACGGGGTACTTTTAACCAGGGTATCATCACGCGAGTGAAGTAACAGGTTAGAGTTAGGTGATGCGCGGGGCACGTATCTAAATTAAAATGTATTTATTTGGAATTTATGATGTCCATTTTGTTCTATAACTGTTATCATTAATTTTGTAATGAAGTTTGGTGCATAGATAAATAATGTAGTCTGGATTATTACATAGCTATTTTTTACACGAGTAGACGATGCCGGCTTCACTTAGCTCAATTATATTGTGTGCAGTCGATTTTGTTCTATAATTCCCGCGGTTGATTCTAGTAAACTACTAGGTAACGGGGATAAAGTGGCATGTTAGGTTCGCCTCCGTGACTTGGCTGAGCGACGTCGCTTGGAGGCTGTCCAAGCGTTGATGACGTCTGCATTAAATTGATATTGGCACTTACACGTATGCGGTACCTACTCGTTTGAATTTTTACTAGTGACTAAGTTGAGATGGATGTTTAGAAGTTAGTTATTTCAATAGTGTGTAATACTTTGATTAGTAATAGTTAGGTGTTACAATGACTATGATTCATATATTTTAAAGACGTTAACAGTTTAGTATTATAATTTTTTAATACTTATATGATATTGATAAGAATATATTGTATCTAAAAAAACACTTACTATAATGTTCATTAAATTTATTGAAGGAAATATAATATAAATTTTAATACCACTTCACGTATTCTATATAATTTCGCTCAGGTTTTGTCTCGCATTGTACCCATAATATTTCAATAACTACATTCCTGAGGAATTCCCGCATGCCCAACGTTACAATTATTAGCGTAAAGCACAACCAGTTCACCTCGTGTTTGCTTCCTACCTCCTACAGTTCATACTTCATACACAAGTACGTACACACGTTTTTGTTCACACAACGCATGTACTAAGAAGTTTTATGTAATACAGTAACTCCGTGAGCCGATTGCAAAGGTCATGGTGATATGGCGTAAGTTTGAGCACGATTCATGTATAGTGATTGCGTTTTACCTGCTTTTACAGTGCGCTAATAAATCTTTGATAGTTTTGACCTTTAAGTTCTCTAAGACTATAAGAACTATTAAGTATGTAAGTAGAGTTTTTGTGTAGGTATCTATAACGCGATTAGTGGCCTGATTAAGTCAGTTTTTTGTATTGATCAACCTTGTAATAAAGTTTTCATTAAACAATTCTTCTGAATTTTGATAGCATATACGTAGCATATTTACGGGGCCTAATATAAAGACCTTGTTACCTTCATACTGCTTTAATTGATATGTTACCTAAACTGATAAAAATGTTATATTTCTGAATGAATAAACAGCGGGCACTCCCTTACTAACTAACCATTCGCCTTTTAAACGCATTTTTGTAGGACTCAATACCCTTTTTGTCGATGTGCTTCTAAGGTGTGGTTACACGTACAAGGATAGCTTGAGCAAGGTGATTGATTGCTGCTATGTAGTAATAAATTGTGCATGTGTTTGTGAATTTGTTTGTTGCTAACGTGGCTTAGGGGTCTGGGAATGCAATAGGTAATGTGTGGGAAATGGACTAGAAATGTGCAAATATGATGAATTCACTGGGAATGTGCAAATATGATAGTGACAAGGTGTTAATTTTGTGAACTGGAAAACATACGAATAGGAATAGAGGGTTTATGTGGGATTTAATTTAATTTGGGTTCTTTGAATAAAAAACTGATTGTTAAGTAAAAGAGAGGTAAGAAAGTTAGAAACAGTAAGTACCAGTATACTTACCCTCTAGCTACATACTGTTTCAAGTACAATACTGATGTAATATTATTTGTTTTATTTGACTACCTTCAAAAGTGAGATGTTAAGTATGTACGTGCCACTTATAAATGTACTTGTAGAAGAGAATATGAATACAATTGAATTATCATAAGAAGTGTTCACTTATAGAAAGTTAATTTTACTTTATAGAAATTTAAATTAGATAATGAAGATAGGAGTTTAAAACTCACTAATTGCTTAGGTATCAAATGATTTCTCACGATATCAACGGAATCGTATGCGACCGCATCAGCTCTATTTTCTATTAGAAAATAATTTAATAATGTGTATTATAATTTATAACTACTAACTAAAATAATAATATATTGTCCTATTTCGTAAGCAGTTTAAATTTGTGTGTTTGCAACATTGTTTGCAAACGGAGTTTCGATTAAAGAAGTTCATCGTATGCTGCAATTTATCTGCACATAGAATAATTTATTCGTTTCTATCACAATTTATATAAATTTTATTGCAACAAGGTTATGTATAAATGCTGACAACTGTTACCGTCACGTCGATGTTATCTAAATTGATCATGTCGTTTTGTATTTATCTGATGTACTGAAACATTTGGTGTCTTAAATTTGACGGTCGTTTGTTTAGAAGTTTGTGCCAAATTTATAAAACTATTTTTAACAAAACATGGCCTTATTAAAAGGTTGTTTTTGCAAATTCTTTGAAATACATTGGTTTGACCTTACACGTAAATAATATAAAAATAATGTGCTTAATCTTTAAAAGGTAATAAATACTAAGTAAAGAAGCATTTAATATTCTCTATTTCGATTACTCAATATTAATATCTTTTATAATAATAAAATTGTTGTTTAATTTGGATTTGTACTGAAGTTATAATTAAATTATAAGAGTACCTAATTGCAAATGAAGCAAAAATCCATACTTAATATTATAAATGCGAAAGTAACTCTGTCTGTCTGTCTGTTACTCAATCACGCCTAAATTACTGAACCAATTTGCATGAAATTTGGTATGGAGATACTTTGATACCCGAGAAAGGACATAGGCTACCTTATATTGCGAAATATGTACCACGGGCGAAGCCGGGGCGGACCTCTAGTAGTATATAATTTATGACTCTGGAAACTTGTACATTACAAATACAGATTTTAAAAGGAAATATTGGCTGTCACACCATGCGACATAAACATGCCACACTCCATCCTATATTATAATAAAGACCTTTTATCGCAATATCATCTATTTTCCATTAGCGGGAATAATTTTTTTTTTCTACTTCCTAGTACCTTATCAAGCGTCGGAAATTTAAGTAGTAGCTCGTCGTCGCGTCGGTCAGCTGGAACCCTGCCAACAGGAATACTTGTGGCAGGTCAGTAAATTAATATCACCAAGCTACATGATCCAACCCCCGTCTTGTATACATAGTCAACAACATTACCCATAAAAAACCAGCAATGGATGAGCGAATATTTCTATTTTACGTCCGATCTAATGCATAAAATTATCATTGACACTATTTTTTATACACACTGAACAATCGTAGTTTGTTTGGACTGTGTTGTGAATTGTTATTTTTTGTTAAAATGACCATGATGTTTTATGGGTGGTGATTATTGCGTAGTGTTGTGTCATTGTTCTTATTGGTCTATGTTGAAAACTTTCTCTTTGCACTTTACTATTATAATATTTCATCGCTATATTGTGTGGTTCGTTTAAATTGGCGCCAAAACGAATAACTGTATATTTTATGAATAGTGTGAACTGTGAACCACAGAACTATGATGTGAACTCTCCCTTGTAAACTTTTAGTCAAATCGATTAGCAACGTAATAATATCTATTTACACCAGAAGACCATCCAATTTCATTTTTACTCGTCAAAAACTCTTTACAAGCCGGCTAAAACATTGATCATGTACGAACAAAAATTGAGTACCTGATGTAGACCGTAGACGGGTTAGAGCTGGCAAAGGAAGCTGATTGCATGCCGGGTCTAATCAAGCGTGCTGTGCTCTATGAATATCCGTGTATCACATTGGAATGGGCACTGGGTACATCGTATTACGAGTGCCTTGATGATTTTTTCGATACAAGTTGACGGTAGATTAGCATCCAGGCTCAAGTTGATTGTGATGTTGGACAATTTAAAATTTAGGTATGTTACAATATTGATTCTTTATTGATTAACTGACTGTTACCTGATGGCCTGGATCAATGTTTTCTACGTTTGAACAATCTTAATGAAATGTATGTATAGATAAGTAAAATAATTGGAGTGTCATTCCTAAATAACTGTTTACTTTGAGAGAGACAATACTATGAAGTCAATCTATTTTACTATAAGGAAAATAAAACATAAATTTAATACCAATAATTTATGTAGGACAACATTGAAATTATATAACGAATAATTGAAATGACCTTTATACAACGAATAAACAATATAATATTGTAATAATTAGATGTGTGCGTAATAATTGTATAATATAAGGTTTCCTTTGTAGTCATCGCTCTAATAATTTTGTATTTGATGCAATAGCATGATATTCTCTTAAATTAATTTAAAACAATAGGTACATTATATTGTATGGAGTAATTATTGCAGCGTAATAAAAGCTTTGTAAATTAAAATAAGGTATTTCAAGGCTGAATTGTTATGTAATTAGTTTAATCGACTCATCGTGTGATAGTTGATTAGAGGCAGATTTTAACTAAGCGTTTACGTATAATTGGAAATCGATTAATTGCTATTTGTGTACCTACAACGTTCTTTGTTATTCCATTGGAATATTTATTTAGCAATTAATTGTTGGACTGTTTGAGCAGATAGTTTTGTTAGCAATAGCAGGTAACTACTGAAAAAAAAAACTATTTCATCCTGCGATTAACTTAATGTATGCATTAAGATTTAGATGATATAAGTTACGATAGCGTTTGTGCCAACAGTTAAAACATTAAAATACTTAATTGAACATTATAATTTGTTGATACGAATATTCGTGCTAAGAATCAATAAAAAACCGATGCGCCATGAGAAATCTATATCACGTCAAATATTGGTTTAATCTTGAACCACATTGCAGTAAATAAAATAATGATCCAGCGTTAATTTAAAACATATTCAATCAGTCTTCAAACTATTAACACGTAACGAGTTCGAGACAAGCTCACAAGGTCTCAGCGGAGCGGGTCAAGTGTTTTGGTCAGCCGTGTTCGCAATATTAAAGGCTTTGCGGGTAGATCGCTAAGTGCGCGGCTTGTGGAAAGAAATGCGAAATTAAATATAAAAAAATGTGTTTATAATACTGTTAAAAGGGTATAAATTGTTGCTGTTAAAATGGTAAAAATGTACTGATGTATTTTTAAAAAGTGCTATGAGATACTCTTGTCGCAGTTTAGTAATAAGTTACTACACAGTACAGTGCAGTGTAAAGGGATTGTAAAGGGCCCTGAATATGTGTAAACTTGAAATTGATATTTTTGGTTTTATGGCATTCAAATGCTTTATAAATATAAATTTATAAAGAATAGAAAAAATTCGATCACGAGGCGGGACTTTTTTCTATTCTTTATAAATTTATATTTATAAAGCATTTGAATGCCATAAAACCAAAAATATCAATTTCAACAAAAAAGGTCGTGTTCCATCGTTACAATATAGTATTCACTGGAAAGTGTTTCATATTGGTTGAGATGGTTGTTAATCATCTCAATAGATGGCGCGCGGTATGTCCCTTTGACACATAAAACTGAAAGAATAGAATAAATTCGATCGCTCTGGCGGGTCACGAGTGGCTGAATTGGTCAGGCATCCGCCCCGGAATGGCGCGAAAGGATGCGGGTTCGAGTCCCGCCTCGTGATCGAATTTTTTCTATTCTTTATAAATTTATATGTATACTTCTTAAACAAGAGGGACTTTATTATTTTGTGACTCTATTATCTCAAAATGAAGAATCGTATATCCTTTTTCAATTTAAAACATAATTAATATTGCTCAGTACTCGTTATAAATGCTGCCAATAAGGCCAGATTCAATATGAAAGCATTGTTCAGACTGACACTTAGCAGGCAATAAGTGTTCATACGTAAGGAAGGGTCGAGTGCGTTGGTTAGAGTTTGTAATATTGGACTACCCTCTTTGGTATGGTTGAATAGTTAGATCAATTATTGATGTTTGTTTGTTTGCTTACACGTGAAGGTGTGATAAAATTGATGTTAGTATTTAATAAAAAAAATGAAAAGCAATTTTACATCGTTTACACTTACGTTTATAATTCTTATAATTCTAATTTATTTGTAAATATATAAAATGGTAGAGTAAGATTGTATTTCTGTGAAGTTTTATGCGACTTAAAATTCCATTGCTGCAAAGGAAATTTTCTTTTCTTGTGTGCGCTATATTTTATTCTGAAGTTAGCGTTTGTTAATAAATTTGTAATGCACAATTTTATTCAATCTTTTCATTCGCGAATTCACGCTGTAGCTTTTAATTTTCCAGCTATTTTTAAATCAAAAGTTTATAATGTATTACGCTATAATTATTTTACAGATATTATGACATAAATCTATCTATATATTATTTTATTAATAGCTTTGTTAATTTTATCAGTGCGAATGTGTTTAAAAGCGTCATAAAAGTGAGTGTCGAAACATAACAGTATCTATTTATTGCTATTGCATAATTTGCGATAAAACCAAAGTTTAGCGTTCCGCGGTTTTTAAATTATCACAAACTGGAATGACACTAGTTAATTACGGGACTTAATGACGAATGAACGTTTACAGTTATTTTTATAGCGCATATTTGTTTTTATTGTTTGTTTTGTGTGTCGCTGTTTACATTGCTATGCGAAGTGTAGTTGCTAGTTAAGGTTTTATATCGTTGATAAGATTTTTTGAAAGTGTAAGTGTTTGTTGTTGACGTAGGTTTTTACTTTTGTGTTCTAGTAGATTTTAAAATCGAAATAAATTAAATTAACAAGAGTGAAAAGTGTATATTGTTGATTTTGTGATTTTCGTAGAGGCGCTACGATTTTCAATGCAAGTTTGTAACTTATTTATTTTTATTTTATGATGATGGATTATAAGATACTTGATCTCGATTTATGTCCATAAAATTAAAATACGAATTAAATGACAAAATTTTCAGTCAATGGAAAAAAATAACGCGAAGCATGAATGTAGAAAAGATGTAAGTATAGGTATATAAATATTGCAAAGTTTTTTTTTGTAGTTCAGATAAATCATAAAATGTTCTAAAAGTTTTTTCTTGAAATAATATTATGATGGTTAATGAACATGTTTTGTCCGTCGCTTTTTACGTCTTTGTCTAAGTTAATCACTAAAATAAGGAAATTGAATATCTCGTTGCTAATCATGTTCATTCATTTGCGAGCGTGACTAAAATCAATTGTCACGTATTGCACACGACATAGGACGTCACGCTAGCGTGAACGCATTATTGGAGCGTGACGCTGACACTTGAAGGTTAGCAGTTTTGTTTGATTCACAGTGGTCACCTTGGTTGTTGATCTTGCTCTTGACGGGTTACTAAAGGGGCTAATTTGTATGTGTGTGTGTGATGGTGTAAGTAGGCAATACTCATTTAGCTATGCCTGAGTGGCAGGGTAGGTACCTACTTCGTGGGTTTTGTTATGTTAGTAATTGTTGGTGAATTATCATTTTGAATAAGTTTGTATTGGGGGATGTATCGGATGTATGGAAATTCGTTTCGTAGTAAATAAAATACCTACAATGTTCTAATCTATTTGAGTAGGTGTTCAGAAAAATATATTTTTTAACTGTAAAAATTTCATTGGAGTAATGTTTAGAAAAAATACATATTATTTTTACTTTTTTCATATACCTATTAACATCAGCCATGAGAACAGTAAGAGTATATTAAGGTGTTTCCTAATACACACTTTGCAGAGTATAATTGAGTTATTATTTGTTAGGTTTTGATTACACACAATTGTGATTTAATTGATAATATTGCCTCGTGTATTCTCATTATAACCTCCTATTGATAAGTCAGTAAGGGAAATCCACATTGCACTAATGCATTCTATATTTAGTTCAAAATAATAATATCCTTGTGATAATGTTTAGGTATTGGGTACAGTTGAAGTTTCCGGTTCGCGTTTTTTCCTTATTTAGGAAAAACCCGGTCGTCATTGCATGAATTTTATGAACTTGTGATATATACGATTCCCACGTTTCACTTTTGTAATTATAGTTTAAAAGTTATCTAATGTTATAAAACGATGCGGAAAAAGCTTATTATAATATTACTTCAGCAAATATAACGTCATCCTTTTAATTTTATGTAAGATATACAACGCCTGAAAATTATTAAATTTAAGGAAATTATTATAATATATAAAGCTACACTACCACTCACTGACTGACTGACATCGGGTTTCTCGGAAACTACGCGGAAAGTTGGGGGGATTTCGACGTGACCGTGTAGAGGTGCGCCGAGTGACCACCGGAAAAATATTGACATCTCCAACACCCTGGACAAGAGAGTGGACCCCTGTAGGTGCGCAGAAACGGTGCCACCTGGAGGGGGGGTGTCTGAACAAAAAATGCTCGGAACTGGTGGCGATTACCAGGGGAGGTGGAAAAATGGGGATTTTCGCGAAAACAAGATGGCCGCCGTACTTTGCCAAAATCGCCGTTTATGAATCCTTACGTCTCAAATTTGGCACACGTGCTCTATTCGAGCTGGCGAATCGATCGGTACCCCGTTCGAGTGGCTCCGGGCCCCAGTTTCCAACTTTCATACATTGGAAAATCCAACGGCCCGCGGAAACGGTGCGAGTTGGGTGGGGGGTCCCGGAACTAAAAATGATCACCACCCTGGGACGCTACCAGGGAGCCGTAGTGGGACGCTCGATTTTGGAATTTTTCCATTTTTGGCGCAAACATAAAAACGTAAATTTAGACGAGGTGGTGCAATAGAGAAATAAACCAATGACGCATTCATACTCGCCCAGCTCCCAGGATATCCAGAAAAATCCGAAATCTTAAACTTTCCCTCATCTCTCGAAGACGGTCAACGGCCCGCGCAAACGGTAGTAGCTACATCTGGGGTGCTCGAACTAAACTTGTAGTAGACCTCGAGCAATTACCACAGATAGTGAAAAAAATTCAAAATGGCGGAAAAAATGGCCGCCGCCATACAAATTCTAAAACGGCCATCGCTGGTCCGATCGCGCTGAAACTTGGCACAGGGGCTTTAATCGAGCCGCACATTAAGATAGGATAGTCATAATTGAGTTTCCATTGCTGGTTTCCGAGTTTCATACAACGCGAAATTCGACGGCTCTCTGAAACGGCGCGAGATAAGTGGGGGGTGTAGAACTAAAAAATGATCAGGAAGATGGGGTGCTACCAGGGCAATCGAGAAATTTCAAATTGGACGCAATTTTTTTTCAAAAAATGGCCAATTTTTCAAAGCAAGATGGTGGCGCCGGTTCCGTCACGATCGGTCTGAAAATTGACTTCTGTGCTTTAATCGGCCAGATTTACAAACCTGCATACTCAGAATTTCTCTCCGACCCCGGGTTTCCATTTTCCATACATCAGGAAATTCAACGGCTCTCTGAATTGGTGGCACTTAGGTTGGGGTCACCAAGGTAAAAAATGTTTAAAAACTTGGTCCGCTTCCAGGCACATAAAAATTTTTGCTAAAAAGCGAAATTTTTTTTTTCGAAAATTTTGTATGGAAATTTCCATAGTAGGAAGGGTAATTGAATAGCACTGCTTGCTGCCCGCGCACCGCGCAACTTCGAGGGTTGACAGCCTCCCGGAGTAGAAAATATTTATTAACTTTTGAACTACCGCACGAGCCAAGCGAGCGAAGCGAGCGAGTCACGGCAGTGGCCAGCGTAAATATTCAAATAGGTAGTGAGGAGCGAAGCGACGAACGTGTTAGGTTAACTTTTGAACTACTTACCGCACGACCCAAGCGAGCGAAGCGAGCGAGTCGCGTCAACGGCCGGCCTAAATATTCAAATAGGTAGCGAGGAGCGAAGCGACGAGCGTGTTAGGTTAACTTATGAACTACCTACCGCACGAGCCAAGCGAGCGAAGCGAGCGAGTTGCGGCAGCGGCCGGCCTAAATATTCAAATAGGTAGCGAGGAGCGAAGCGACGAGCGTGTTAGGTTAACTCTTGAACAGTTTATTATGAAAAGTCACTGCCCGCTATCGATAAGACGTTTCAAAAATTTTACCAATATTTTAATAAGTAATTTATAAGCAGTTTAGGTAGCGAGGAGCGAAGCGACGAGCGTGAAAGGTTAACTTTTGAACTACCAAACGAGCCATGCGAGCGAAGCGAGCGAGTCACGACAGCGGCCGACCTAAATATTCAAATAGGTAGCGAGGAGCGAAGCGACGAGCGTGTTAGGTTAACTTTTGAACTACCTATCGCACGAGCCAAGCGAGCGAAGCGAGCGAGTCACGGCAGCGGCCGGCCTAAATATTCAAATAGGTAGCGAGGAGCGAAGCGACGAGCGTGTTAGGTTAACTTATGAACTACCTACCGCACGAGCCAAGCGAGCGAAGCGAACAAGTTGCGGCAGCGGCCGGCCTGAATATTCAAATAGGTAGCGAGGAGCGAAGCGACGAGCGTGTTAGGTTAACTCTTAAACAGTTTATTATGAAAAATCACTGCCCGCTATCGATAAGACGTTTAAAAAATTTAACAACATTTGAGTAATTTATAAGCAATTTCGACTGACTGTAGAATCGCTGTTAGCAGATGTTACAAATGGAAAGGAAATTCGAATGCATTTTCAAATGACTGAAGATTTCTGCCCTGGGATGAGCCGCGAGCTGCTTGCAGCTCGCGCACCACGCAACCTCGAAGGTGGACCGCCCCCCGGAATAGAAAATATTTGAATGGGGAATTTATAAGCATTACCGACTGACTGTAGAATCGCTGTTAGGAGATGTAACAAATGGATAGGAAATTCGAATGCATTTTAAAATGACTGAAGATTTCTGCCCTGGGATGTACCGCGGGCTGCTTGCAGCCCGCGCACCATGCACCCTCGATGGTGAATAGCCCCCCGGAATAGAAAATATTTGAATGGGGAATTTATAAGCAGTTTCGACTGACTGTAGAATCGCTGTTAGCAGATGTTACAAATGGAAAGGAAATTCGAATGCATTTTCAAATGACTGAAGATTTCTGCCCTGGGATGAACCGCGAGCTGCTTGCAGCTCGCACACCACGTACCCTCGAAGGTGAACCGCCCCCCGGAATAGAAAATATTTGAATTTGAAATTTATAAGCACTTCCGATTGCTGTGGAATCGCTGTTAGCAGATAAAAGCAAATTGACGGGGAATTTTAACGCATTTTCAAATGACTGAAGATTTCTGCCCTGGGATGCTTGCGCGCGCACTACGCTCCCTCGAAGGTGGACAGCTTCCCGGAGTGGAAAATACTTGAATGGGGAATTTATAAGCATTACCGACTGACTTTAGAATCGCTGTTAGCAGATGTAACAAATGGACAGAAAATTCGAATATATTTTCAAATGACTGCCCTATTGCTTCAACCCAGGGGCAAAAGGGGCTCGCGGGCTGCTTGCAGCCCGCGCACAACGCACCAGCTAGTTATAATATATAAAGCTACACTACCACTCACTGACTGACTCACTGACATCGGGTTTCTCGGAAACTACGTGGAAAGTTGGGGGGATTTCGACGTGGACGTGTAGAGGTGCTCCCAGTGACCACCGGAAAAATATAGCGAACTCCAACACCCTGGACAAGAGGGTGGACCCCTGGAGGTGCGCAAAAACGGTGATACCTGGAGGGGGGGTGTCTGAACAAAAAATGCTCGGAACTGGTGGTGATTACCAGGGGTGGTGGAAAAATGGGGATTTTCGCGAAAACAAGATGGCCGCCGTACTTTGCCAAAATCACCGTTTATGAATCCTTACGTCTCAAATTTGGCACACGTGCTCTGTTCGAGCCGGCGAATCGATCGGTGCCCCGTTCGAGTGGCTCCGGGCCCCAGTTTCCAACTTTCATACAACGCAAAATCCAACGGCCCGCGGAAACGGTGCGAGTTGGGTGGGGGGTCCCGGAACTAAAAATGATCACCACCCTGGGACGCTACCAGGGAGCTACAGTGGGACGCTCGATTTTGGAATTTTTCCATTTTTGGCGCAAACATAAAAACGTAAATTTAGACGAGGTGGTGCAATGGAGAAATACACCAATGATGCATTCGTACTCGCCCAGCTCCCAGGATATCCAGAAAAATCCGAAATCTTAAACTTTCCCTCATCTCTCGAAGACGGTCAACGGCCCGCGCAAACGGTAGCAGCTACATCTGGGGTGCTCAAACTAAACTTGTAGTAGACCTCGAGCAATTACCACAGATAGTGAAAAAAATTCAAAATGGCGGAAAAAATGGCCGCCGCCATACAAATTCTAAAATGGTCATCTCTGGTCCGATCGCGCTGAAACTTGGCACAGGGGCTTTAGTCGAGCCGCACATTGAGATGGCATACTCATAATCGAGTTTCCATCGCTGGTTTCCGAGTTTCATACAACGCGAAATTCGACGGCTCTCCAAAACGGCACTAGATAGCCGGGGGGTGTAGAACTAAAAATTGATCAGGAAGATGGGGCGCTCCCAGGGCAATCGAGAAATTTCAAATTGGACGCAATTTTTTTTTCAAAAATGGCCAATTTTTCAAAGCAAGTTGGTGGCGCCGGTTCCGTCACGATCGGTCTGAAAATTGACTTCTGTGCTTTAATCGGCCATATTTACAAAACTGCATACTCAAAATTTCTCTCCGACCCTCGGTTTCCATTTTCCATACATCACGAAATTCAACGGCTCTCTGAACCGGTGGCAGGTAGGGCGGGGTCGCCGAAGTAAAAAATGCTTCAAAACCTGGTCCGCTTCCAGGCATGTAAAAATATTTGGTAAAAAGCGAAATTTTTTTTTTCGAAAATTTTGTATGGAAATTTCCATAGTAGGAAGGGTAATTGAATAGCAACGGCAAAAGACGGCGCCGCGGGCTGCTTGCTGCTCGCGCACCGCACAACCTCGAAGGTTGACAGCCTCCCGGAGTAATAAATATTTATTAACTTTTGAACTACCGCACGAGCCAAGCGAGCGAAGCGAGCGAATCACGGCAGCGGCTGGCGTAAATATTTAAATAGGTAGCGAGGAGCGAAGCGACGAGCGTGTTAGGTTAACTTTTGAACTACTGCACTAGCCAAGCGAGCGAAGCGAGCAAGTCACGTCAGCGGCCGGCGTAAAAATTCAAAGAAGTAGCGAGGAGCGAAGCGACGAGCGAGTAAGGTTAACTTTTGAACTACTGCACTAGCCAAGCGAGCGAAGCGAGCAAGTCACGTCAGCAGCCGGCGTAAATATTGAAAGAAAGAGCGAGGAGCGAAGCGACGAGCGAGTTAGGTTAACTTTTGAACTACTGCACTAGCCAAGCGAGCGAAGCGAGCAAGTCACGTCAGCGGCCGGCGTAAATATTCAAAGAAGTAGCGAGGAGCGAAGCGACGAGCGAGTTAGGTTAACTTTTGAACTACTGCACTAGCCAAGCGAGCGAAGCGAGCAAGTCACGTCAGCGGCCGGCGTAAATATTCAAATAGGTAGCGAGGAGCGATTAAGCGACGAGCGTGTTAAGTAAACTCTTGAACAGAAGCGACTTTAGGGCGATTCCCACTCAAACAAAAAAACTACGTAGGTTAAAAACTATTAAAACTACGTTAAAAAAACCGACTTCAAAAACGGAAAAGTAGGTTCTTAATTTTAGTGCCGAAAACATAATGATTTTGATTTTAAACGAAGCTACTAAAAAGACTGAAGTTTTCAATACGTAATAATATATTCATCTTCACACATTTATTGAGTGAATGAGCCAATCGTTCACGCTTTATAAGCGTAGGACTTACACCAAGAGTAGTGTAGTTTTTGTATCGAAAATAGCCAATTTTTTGTATTGCGAATAATGTAATTGAATTGCAAGTAGGTAGTTCTTGTATCGAAATAATCGTAGTTCTTGTATCAAAAAATAGCGTAGTTTAATAAGTGCTTATGCTTGGCACCGACTTCAAACCTATATAGTGAATAACACAACTAAATAATCTGTAGTAACTAATTAATTATTTTTTACTTTTCCGTTTTTGAAGTCGGTTTTTTTAAAGTAGTTATTTTTATAGTGTAACGATATCTTATTCGATACACCCTTTGACTTTAGTGCTATGGCTTTCACTTAGATATTTTTAGTGCCGAAAGCATAATGAATTTGATTTTAAACGACGCTACTAATGATGACTTGAAGTTTTCAATATGTTTTATACATCTTCACACATTTATTGTCTTGAACAGTTTATTATGAAAAGTCACCGCTATTGATTAGACACATCAAAAAAATAAAATTCGGGATCACGTTTCAAAAATTTAACCAATATTTGAATAAGTAATTTATAAGCAGTTTCGACTGACTGTAGAATCGCTGTTAGCAGATGTAACAAATGGATAGGAAATTCGAATGCATTTTCAAATGACTGAAGATTTCTGCTCTGGGATGAGCCGCGAGCTGCTTGCAGCTCGCGCACCGCGCGTCCTCGAAGGTGAACAGCCCCCCGGAATAGAAAATATTTGAATGGGGAATTTATAAGCACTTCGATTGACTGTGGAATCGCTGTTAGCAGATAATAACAAATTGACAGGGAATTTTAACGCATTTTCAAATGACTGAAGATTTTTGTCCCTGGGATGTACCGCGGGCTGCTTGCAGCCCGCGCACCACGCACCCTCGATGGTGGATACCCCCGGAATAGAAAATATTTGAATGGGGAATTTATAAGCAGTTTCGACTGACTGTAGAATCGCTGTTAGCAGATGTTACAATTGGAAAGGAAATTCGAATGCATTTTAAAATGACTGAAGATTTCTGCCCTGGGATGAGCCGCGAGCTGCTTGCAGCTCGCGCACCACGCACCCTCGAAGGTGAACCGCCCCCCGGAATATAAAATATTTGAATTTGAAATTTATAAGCACTTCCGATTGACTGTGGAATCGCTGTTTGCAGATAATAGCAAATTTACGGGGAATTTTAATGCATTTTCAAATGACTGAAGATTTCTGCCCTGGGATGCTTCGCGGGCTGCTTGCAGCCCGCGCACTACGCTCCCTCGAAGGTGGACAGCCTCCCGGAGTGGAAAATACTTGAATGGGGAATTTATAAGCATTACCGACTGACTGTAGAATCGCTGTTAGCAGATGTTACAAATGGACAGAAAATTCGAATTTATTTTCAAATGACTGCCCTATTGCTTCAACCCAGGGGCAAAAGGGGCTCGCGGGCTGCTTGCAGCCCGCGCACAACGCACCTTCGAAGGTCGACAGCATTCCAGAATAGAAAATATTTGAATTGGGAATTTATAAGCATTACCGACTGACTGTAGAATCGCTGTTAGCAGATGTAACAAATGCACAGAAAATTCGAATATATTTTCAAATGACTGCCCTATAGCTTCAACCCAGGGGCAAAAGGGGCTCGCGGGCTGCTTGCAGCCCGCGCACAACGCACCAGCTAGTTAATATATATACATCTAAAGGGGCACCTTATTTCACGTCGTTATAAATTAATAATTGCTTCCGAACCCTTTGTATTCATATTCCATAAATAATTATTCTTGTACTTAGTATAAAGCGCAAGAGACAAAATGTACTTTGTTTCACAGTACCGAGAAGACCAAAGTTCCAATTACGCACTTAGACAATTTCGCCAAAGTTACTTTCAAAGGCGTAAATAATTTGAGCGTGCGAAGTGCGAACAAATGAAGAAGCCGCCATTAAGGCCGTTTACCTCGCAAGAGGCGTCAACAGTTTAGCCGATATTGGGCTGCCCGCATCCCCAGCTATATGTTAAACTTTATCAATTATCGAGTAATGTGGGGAACTTTCTAAACACCCGAATACTTTGCTCGTGCTCAGGGCTGCCACCTGTCTCTAATCGAAAAATAGTTCGCGGTTAGGTGCCCTTTGTGTTGCTCGTTCAACATAGTTTTGTTCCCGTTTGTGTCGTTTTGCATGGTTAGTAGCGGATAATGACGAGGAAATGGGGTACAATATCGAAAAGGTAAAAGTTGGTAGGGTTGGGAGCGATTCTTCATATACCGTAGGTACATTGAAGTTTTAATAGTTTTCGTTGTTTAAAATTATGAGATTTAAGTAATTAGTTTAGTATTTTGTTAGAGACGTGATATTGTATAAAGTTCTCATAGGTATAAAAACATTTTTGCGGTTTTTGATGTTAAATTGTTAATTCTGTCAACCCTACATGGTCTCCGGGCCACTAGTTTTCAAACATGCTACCGTAATATAAGAAATGTTTTAGCCATTTCGCGCTTCTGGGATTAACGCGAATTGTTCACAAAATCTCTACTTCTCACTTATTAATAGAAAAGTTTGATAACTTGTTCTTGTTTCTGTGGAAATAGTGATTTCTTATTTTGCCAGTAATGACGACTAACGACTTTGCTAAATAATGTAACTAGGGCGCGCTTTGAGACTTGCACTGTGTAAAGCTGGAAAATATTGCGGTCAATCGCTTTAAAGTTTAAATTTGCCTTTTTAAAGTCTGTTAAATATTATTACAAACGTCAAAGAAAATTATGAAGTGTTTACACGACATTATGGCTGCATTAATAAACACATTTATTATGTGTATTTATTATAAAATGGATTAAAGTTAACTTTACATGCACATTTTATGCAGCGTGTTACATATAAGTGCAATATTATTTGCTTAATGTGCAGCGTTATTTAATCGTATTAAAGCTGCTATTTGGTAATCTGGTTTTTGCTCATATAAATAAGGTTTTAATCGTGACTTTCCTATGGCCCAAACTACTTTCGCGGATTTACTTTCACAGTCCGTTGCGTCAATCCGTGATTCACCCTACCAATTATATTGTCCAATTGTTTGTATGGGCATTACGATGTCTTTATTATTGACTTTCTAAATATAGTCTTTGTTTCGTTCTTTTTATACTATCTATCTGCTGGCTGCTTTGAGTACCTAAATCGTAGTCCATGCAATTATAAGAAATACGGGTATACTCTTAATTTCCTTGGAATTTTTTTCTCACGGAAAAAATAAACTAAAGTGAATCACTTTATACTTTTTAATTTGTTTACTTTTACTTTTTTATGTATAACATTTGCGCGTTCGCTTTCTCTTGCAATAAAAATTATTTGGGTTAGTTGAAATATAATATTATTACGTAGTATTAATTTTAATTATACTTTACAATTGTAACTTTCTTTGCGGATTTCGTTGCATGTTGTAATTGAATTTATAAATTTAGGTGCTAATAAATACAATTAATTTTATCACTATTAAAACCTTTGTTAATTTGGTCACTTAGTGGTTACCGTACATTTCAAACGAGTGGAAAATTATATTTTCATATCGCAGCTCTCTGACACTGCCCGGGAAGGCCTTTGTCAGCTTATCAAATTCTTATCAGTTATTTTCCGAATTCAAGACAATATTGATGCGCATTTATTTGGTTTGATTGACGTCAAAGGATGATTTGAAGTGAATTATAAAGTTCGTTATATTCTTAATTAATATACTACGATGTCTAAAAAAAAAAACAGATGAAATTCAACCCTTCATTAATAAAGTTAAAGTATTAAGGTGAATATAATGAATTGCATAATCTCGAATAGATAGCAAATAAAGCATTGGAGTACCAGGGCACAATAAATGGTGCGGAGCTGTACGAATCACCTGTTCTCCAATCTTGGGCTCGCCACCATTAGTCAATGTCGCTTTCGACTTTAACTAGTTTCGTTCTCAGCTATTTTTAAAATGGCTAAAGGATTTTAATACTTAAACGATTTTTCACGAAATTTAAAACTGCATTTACGTTTTGGATTTTTCAAATGGAATTGTGAGCGAAATAATAAATGATAGAGGTTATTGTTTTTAAAATGCTATTTTGCATTCTTTGGATCATAGTAAAGTTTTGTTAAGAAAATAATATGTTATTTATTAGGAAAAAGCTCTGAGACAAAGGTCTTCTAAATCACCATTTATTTATTAATGAAGATGAATCAGATAATTCTACTCTATTTGAATATGAAATTGAATTGCAGTAATATTTCAAATGCAGTTATAACACATTTCATCGCGCAAAAGCTTTCACTGAAACCAGCAAACCTTCATTATAACTAGCACTGTATCAAAAACATTGTAATGCTGTATTCACACACGTCTGAGTTTCGCCTAATTTGGGACCTCGTACAAAGTGAGGAGCATAACTTGTTAGCTTATTTCTGTTAATTGAACCTAAGCTGGGTACGGCGTAGTTGGGAACTTGTACGACGTGTCAATACCAGGAGTGGTTAACGTCACACAATTGTACCGGTACAAGCTTAAGTTGTTGGCAATTCGGTAATTCATGGGCGACGGGCGTGGAACATTCGAGAAACGCAAGCGGTTGGTGCATATTATTAGGGGTTTCGTGTTATCGACTCTATATTATCTATGATCGATTATTGAAGCGTATTAGATAGACGTAATTGTCCGTCATTTACGATTAAATATTACTAATCAAAAATTATTATCAGGTAGATATTTTGACATACAGAAAGGGTCCTCATTAACGGGAGAACAGAAAGGTAATATAATATTTTATTTTTATATTGAGTACTTTTGGAATATTATGAATGTCAGTCGTCAGATGCCCATTTTTACGGGGTTAATATTTTTTGCATATATTTTTTCGTTATCAATGCAGATGCTGTAAAAGTTATTTCACTCACTTTCAATACCAAGCAAAGCTAAGATAGAATCTCTATTTAAACAACTACATTGCAATCTCGATGCATAATTAAAAGCGTTACTTAACTTGTAAGCGATGGCATACTGAACGTACCCACTCGAATTTATGTTGTTCAGTTCAGTTTCAAGTTTGTGTACAGTTAGGTTTAGTGTAGAGTGAACTGATCACTTCAATTAAAGTGCTATGAATTCGTAATTAGTATCGATTGCTATGTTCGTTGTAACCTTTTTTTTATTGGTTTTTCTTTTGTCGGTAGATATAGGTCGGAAAATGTGGGATTATGTACCTATATACAATTGGATTTCGATTATAAGCAACAATAAATCATATTTGATTTTATATTACGAGATGTTGAATATTGGTGTAATGTGTGGTATGTGCGTATTTGCCATTTACAGAATTCTTCTTATTTTATGGTTAAGAGCTAGCGCGCAAGAGCAAATTTTGTCTCCGTAACTATTTTGTCTCTCCCATCAACTATAGGAAGTTGCGTCGCTACGTTCGCGCACTTTCTTACTAGCCCATAGAGGTGATGGGAGCGACAAAATAGTTGCGGAGACAAAAGTTGCTCTTGCGCGTTAGCTCTTAACAAATTCCATTTCATTGACTTTGTCAAATGTGGTTTCTGTCTAATTCATGTTTTTAGTGAACATCATTAATTAAAGTTTTATGATTTAATGTGTAGGTATAGGTAAGTAATTATGGAGTCGTTATACTTATGCCAAATAAATGAAGAAATTGTGTGACTGCATTATAATGTATAGAAGTTGAAATGGAACCATTCGTTATACAAATTGTACCTATTTAAAGGAACCGAGCAGTGCAATTTATACCAAAGATTATGAAACATGAATCAATTGTGCGGATTCTATGAAAGTAAGGCAGTAGGAGATATATAAAGTGAGCCTTATACAATCATCATAATAGAGATTTTATATTTATAATATTTAGGTATAAAATTAAAAAGCATTATCAGTCATATCATTATCCGGGAGGCATTATAGCGCGGCAGGAACGCTCGTCACGAATTCTGCTCTGTTTCGGTTTTTCATTTAATCCGCAATGATTCTCATCAAAATGCATGTTATTCATAAAATAAATTTTTATTCAATTTTAATAAATCCCTCGTTGTATAGCGATTGAGACGAGGGTTCATTTAATTTGTATGCAAAAGTTTTACGTTTTTTTATTACGGTACCTTATTTTAAAAGTGCTCTCGTTTTTTAATAAAAATGTGATATAGCAGGGCACAACCGCACTTTAGTAATGTACGATGGATGGACGGTAAATTGAATTTAACAGTTTTTTTTTATAGAAAATTATTATTTTAACTGAACCGTGAATTGTTTTAACGCTCTACGAGCGTGTCAATGCCCATTCATTATATTGAAATTTGATATTTTGCTTCAAAATAATAATAGGTAGGTACATAAAAGCGTATATTAAGACGCAGTCATATCTGCATTCATTAAGCAAACCAATGCATGATGAAATGCCTAAAATTTACGTATAGCTAGAGTTCATTTTCCGCAGATGCAATTAAAGTCATAGCCGCGTCTCGTATCAAATAAAGCAGTTTGTAATATGAAAGCTCGAATGCACCAAATGAACGTTCACTTGGAGGACAATTTGCTCGTAAAAGGCGCTGTGTGCCAATTACAGCGCTGATTGAGTGCCTGAGTGCATGCGGCAGTGATTAAAGCAAATCGGGAAATAGGACATCCGATGCGCTCGCAGCCATTCCTACTTTGTTTTCGTTATCAATGTCAATCTTAAAGCGCCTCGCTTATTGCGCTCGATGCCTGAGATGTCGGCTTAATGGAATTACGCTTAGATTTCTTGGTGCATTCGACTCGCGAAGTGTCATTTAACTCTATTTACGTGACAGACAATTGTTCTTAGTCGATACTGGGTGGTATTTTGAATGGTTTCGATATTAGAAATTATAGAAATACAGTCGGCTGTTATATGTAAATCGGGATGATAAATGACACGGTGAGCGTATTGAAAATGACATAACGTAGCGTGTCTGGTGTCGGGGAAATGTTATCCTTCCGCAATAGATGGCGGGATATAGTGACAATTTGTAAGTTGTCTTTCAATTGAGACCGATATGTTTACAACTGCTATAAGGAGTTATTGCCGGTTTATTCATACGTGGTGATGAAGTAGATCCTATAGTATAGTAGTATATTCCTTGTTCGGATTTGATTTATATTAACGATGTATGTATTTTGTATTAATATTTGATTGAGTGTGTTTTAATACATTTTGAAAATAAATAATCTTTAACTGATCGATGGCTTGGTTAAATTACTCAGCACATTATTGAATCCGACTTTTCGTACTGTTAAAAATTAGTGTGAAGTTCCTTTATAACCCCGCAGCGTCTTTCCAAACTATACAAGGCCAGCACGCAACGGTGTGAAACTAATCACGTATAGTTTGGAAATAACTTTTTTACAAAGTTCTTCCAATCTATACAACAGCAGTACGCAAATACTCGCGTATACTTTGTAGTGAAGTAAGTTAAGAATAGCGCTCCAAAATATACAGCGCCAGTACGCAATACGCATGCGGACTAATCGTGTATGTTTCGAAGTAAGCGCGCCGTCTTTCCATTGCTCGCGTTTATATTATTGTATTGCTGTTTTAAAATCTATTATATGTATTACAATTCATGTGTATGTTATGTTGCATACTGATCGTATATTTTTTGTATAGAGGATGCTTGTGTCTTCGTTCCCGACAATACTGCACGACTTACAATTGACAATAGTGCTAAAATGTAAGAATCTTATAAGTCCAGAAGAAGACGGTTGCGAGGCGACGGAGCCTCGCTTCGCGGGGCTCCTATTTTTGTGTAGTTAAAAAAAAACATGAACCTAACCTAACCTATCTTAACCCTTATCTGTTACCTATTTATTTTCCTAAGCTTACCTAACTAATAATATGTTTATTCCATATTTTACTAAATCAATAATAATCAAGAATAATAAAAGTAGATAGATATAGCTGTACCTACAAGTCTTTGATTACCTATATATTTATTATTTCGCTCAAGCGCAAGTGGTGGTGGTGTAGTAGGTATATTTAGTTATATTTTGCGTACTGATCGTGTATAGTTTGGAACGAAGAAGACAGCATCCGCGTTACAAAGTATACACGATCAGTACGCAAAATTCGTGTATATATTGTAATAACAAACTTAAAAACAGCATTACAAAGTATACACGAGCAGTTTCCTATGGTTGCGTTCTGGCTATGTATAGTTTGGAAATACGCATAACCGCAGATGGTCTCAAATTCTTAAACATTTGCATCGGTGTTGTTCTATAGAATGCCATGCGACCCGTTACAATAAAACATTTCATACATATCGAACACGAACATCTCAATGTGATTGAACAACACCGTTGGCTTTGTAGCTACGAATAAGATAACTCATATTTATTGACCCGTATCGCTACAACACACGATATAAAGACGTGATAGTTCAGGCAAAGCGAACTACTCGAATAATTTAACGGTAACTAAACTGGATGAAAGGTAACCCATCTTTCGTCGGTTATTCAGGTATAAAATTGCCCGACCTCGATCTACGGTTTTATTGAGCGATAGTCGAACCTAAATTGTGGGGGAGTCTTCCGTTTTATCTGGATTAAACGAGTTTTTACCGGATGGTAAATAGGGCGAGATTTTTTACTTTGAAAAAGAAGCGTATTATCTATACGACTTGAATATGTTCGTCTAATATTACTAGGCTACTAGCAAGCATAGGTAGTATAAATCGTCTTATAAGACAAGTCTATATGTTCAGCTTTCTTTAAGATTGTAAAGTTTTACGTGTGTCGAGGAATTGAGCAAAGCGACGGCTTTAGCTTTACAATCTTATCTCGAGGTATTTTTATTTCTAGTGAATGTCTGCGACATGGATCAATGTTCTGTTTTGTTATTTGTAAAGATGTCGAGAGAATTTGTATTTTCTATACAGTTTCAAAAATGATATAAGAAGTGATCAGACGTAATAATCGTATTTTTTTAATTAACTTATTCAGTAGATTTCGGATTGCAATATCTAGAACTAAAGCTCAATTCGAATTTAGCTGGTGTATCTGATACGCGATTCCTGAATCATTTTACTATTTAATCATTTGTGACGTCAGGCTATACAGCTTAATCTTATCTTATCTTAATATTATATTATAAAGGCGAAAGTTTGTAAGTATGGATGTATGGATGTTTGTTACTCTTTCACGTAAAAACTACTGAACCGATTACAATGAAATTTAGCACATATATAGAGGGTAACTTGGATTAACACATAGGATAGTTTTTATCCAGGAAATCCCACGGGAACGGCAACTATGCGGGTTTTCCTTTGCAAACGCGAGCGAAGCCGCGGGCGGAAATCTAGTCTATCATATTCAAATAAACTCTATAATTCGACTAGCCTGCCGTTCGCAAGGCTACATGTCGGCATGATCCCGCGGGTGAAATATAACTAATAAGTAATGTTCATATCGTGTTTATTAATGAAGATCGAACCGCTACACAGGGCCTTAATTAGAAACACCTGAGCTACAGTGCGCTGGTTAATTATCGAGTAATCGAGACCTACTTTACGTCTAGATGTTGCGCTTAATTAAGACTTGAGGCTAGGTTTTGTTAGGTAAATAATGATGCTGTTGTTTGCTGATATTTTTTTTTTGTTGTTTGAACGGAGTTTGTTGGTAGATCGTAGATATTGTTGACATTGGAGCGTCGCTTGATATCATTATATGATATTGTTAATAGGAATAATGAAGAATATTCAAAATAAGTTCAAAAGGATGAATCTTATCCAAATAACGAGGTTTACATACTTTTTTAAATAATTCAATGAAATTTATACGAATCGTATTGTTACTTAGTTTGTTTGTACATCCTTCTTTTTCTTCAAGAATAGAAGTGTTGAACGCAAAAATAAATACGTATTGCGTATCATACACATAATCAATCAAATCATAATTATGCATGATTTTAATCCATGTCACGTTCTTGTATTGACGTGACCATTACAGTTCATGATCATGATCACGTTCATGGATAATTATAGAATCGCAATTATATTTTAATGCAATTTGTGTCTACAGGAAAGTTGCGAACATATTGGATTGGAAAACAATATGGCTTATCTTAAAAGATCATATTATGGGCTCTCTTCACAATGGGCAACGTTGGCCCAACAAATGATCGTTGATGTTTACCGCCATTACGCGCGGTGGATAAAAATAAACACCTATAATGACGGTCAAATTTTTCTCTCTCCACTATCGTGATTGCCTCTACTCGCCCAACGCTGCCCATTATGAAGAGGGCCCATTACATACCCACATTGGCGAATTCAATTCGTCCAAAGCGTAATAGAAATTTCCATTCAATCAATAGCTAACATTAATCAATCGTAAGCGCTTCCATGCAAGAGCACCAAACGTATCTTAAGGGGAGTCCTTTCAGCGAAGCGGAGTAAAATTGGTTTGCAAGATCAAATTTTTCATGTATTTGCAATTATATGACGCTTCTAGAAAAAATAATCAATACACTTCAAGATATTTCCTAAAAAGTGTGCTAATTTGTTACACAACCACGTGTATTTTGGTCGATCATATAAAATCATAAAAATAGGCTAAAATAAAGATCGAAAACGAATTATTTATTAATGAAATTTCTGATTTTGGAAATAATTTTTATATAAGGATATGTATTTTGATGTACTGCAGAAAACGTGCTAAATTTTGGTTTTCTACTGAAGCCCTGTAATTATTAAATACATATTATATCTCAGAACTTAACGTTGCCCAGCGTTTTCTTTACAAACCGCGCTGCCCGCTACCCCGCCAGTCCTGATCAGGCGCTTGCTAACGTAGGACCTGTGTCAAATTATCTCCGCTCGATTTTACGTTTTGAGTAACGATAAATTATTGAAAATGGGTAACAAAACAAACAAAATTCGGAAGAAAGCAGTGTCAGTATCAAAAAAAAGAGTAAACTATAAGAAACGGTATGTAAATTGAGTAATATGATAAAAACGTAGTTACTTGATGACACAGAATAAAAATATCAGTTGGTCATAAAGTTTCACCTCGTATGCTTTTACGTGGGCCACACTGAAAGTTTTGCGTAACTAATAAACAAAACAATTTATTCGTCCAATATTATATTTACTACTTTTTAAAGTATTCTCCGTTACATTTAAAACACTTTTTCATCCGTTCAAACCATTTCTGGAAACATGAGGACCATTGGTCCGAGGGTATGTTTTCTGCGTGCTGTTTGAAAGCAACCACGGCCTCTTCTGGTCTCGTAAATGTCGAACCACTCATTGATTCATAGATTTTTGGGAAAAGAAAGAAATCGCAAGGTTCTAGGTTAAGACTGCGTGCGGCATGAGTCACGTGCTCTATGTTTTCAGTAGCCAAAAATGACTTTGTTTTGTTCGCGGTGTGCGCCGAAGCACTGTCATGGTGCAACAAGATGCGACTTCTAGGTCGCTTTTCTCTTATTTTTTCTAAGAAATTGGGCAAAAAATAGTGGTGTACCACTCGGCATTAACAGTCTTTTGTTACTCAAGTGGGATAGTGCAGACAGGATTTGTCTTAGAGAAAAATAATGCAATCATTTGTTTGCCAACCCTTCTCGCCTGCCTCAATTTGGTTGGTTTGCTGTCACTTCTAAACACCCACAAAGAATATTGGTGTTTTATTTCTGGAATATAACCATATACACATATTTCATATCCTGTCACGATATTATACACGGCGTTAGAATGTCCGTAATTGTACTTTAATAGCATTTCTTAACACCAATCTACTCGATGTCGTTTTTGTTCTGGAGTGAGTTTAGGAGCAATTCACAGGCAACCAAGCTTCCTAACTTTGAAATGTTCATGTAAAATTTTCTGAATTTGTCTCATACCAATCCCCAAATGTCCTCGAATCTCCTAATAAGTGATATGGCAATTTTCTTAAATTAGTCGTATGATGGTAGCCATATTTTCCTCCGTGATCGCAGTTGAGGGTCGACCTTCACGAATTTCATCATGAAGAGAAACACGGCCGCGATGAAATTCAGCATATCAATGCCTTACAGTGCTCAAATAAGGTGCTTCCCTCCCAAAAGTATTTTGAAGGCGAGCAGTGCAAGCTTTCGGAGAAAGCGAACTTTTAAAATCATCAAAAATCATCGCCCTAAAATTGTTTCGTGTTAGTTCCGTTTTTGCTACGGACAACGAACTTCAACTTGAGATAAAAAAAAATTGACACGAGCTTCCAGCCAAATTTTTTTTTCCTCAACTTATGAGACTTCATAGGTTAAAAAAATATAACATTCAAAATTCAAACATTTATGGGTGGCTAGAAACGCAAAACTTTTAGTGTGCACTAGGTATTTCAAAACGATAAAAGCTGCGTTACTGTGAAATAAGAGTTTAGTTTATAATAATTTGTTTTATATATATAATACTAGTGGTCCGCCCCGGCTTCGCCCGTGGTACATATTTCGCAATAAAAGGTAGCCTATGCCCTTTTTCGGGTATCAAAATATCTCTATACCAAATTTCATGCAAATTGGTTCAGTAGTTTAGGCGTGATTGAGTCACAGACAGACAGACAGAGTTACGTTCGCATTTATAATATTAGTATGGATTATTATTACGTAATTGGTGTATTATTTGCATAATTTTGGGGTATTATTATTAATTACAGTTGTTTATTTTAAGGAAAAAAACAATAATGATTATTAGTTAAAAAATAATTGATAATAGTCAAATAATAATGATTATTGACTTATAATAATTATTAATCACTACAGTAAAAGTTCCTTATTGGCGGGGTATATGTTCCATAAAATATATGCCTCGAATACAGAAACCGTAATTATTATATGGGATTATAGGTTCTACGTTATACGTTCCTAGGTGACGATTGAGATTTTTTTCGTGTCTCATTTTTTTTAGTTGCCATTATAAACTAGGAAGAGTGCAGTAGACGTTACTCGATCACAATTTTTGTAACGAATGTGAAAGACGAAACAATAAAACACGCAAAGCGGCTTTTACTATAAACGGAACTACATTTAAAAATATACTTTATTTATCATCATATATATATAAAGCTACACTACCACTCACTCACTCACTGACTGACTGACATCGCTTTTCTCGGAAACTACGTGGAAAGTGGGGGGGATTTCGACGTGATCGTGTAGAGGTGCGCCGAGTGACCAGAGGAAAAATATAGCGATCTCGATCACCTTCGAATACCGAGTGGACCCCTGGTGGTGCGCAGAAACGGTGGCACTTGGAGGGGGGGTGTCTGAACAAAAAATGCTTGGAACTGGTGGCGATTACCAGGGGTGGTGGAAAAATGGGGATTTTCGCGAAAACAAGATGGCCGCCGTACTTTGCCAAAATCGCCGTTTATGAATCCTTACGTCTCAAATTTGGCACACGTGCTCTATTCGAGCCGGCGAATCGATCGGTGCCCCGTTCGAGTGGCTCCGGGCCCCAGTTTCCAACTTCCATACAACGTAAACTCCAACGGCCCGCGGAAACGGTGCGAGTTGGGTGGGGGGTCCCGGAACTAAAAATGATCACCACCCTGGGACGCTACCAGGGAGCCATAATGGGTCGCTCGATTTTGGAATTTTTCCATTTTTGGCGCAAACATAAAAACGTAAATTTAGCCGAGGTGGTGCAATGGAGAAATACACCAATGACGCATTCGTACTCGCCCAGCTCCCAGGATATCCAGAAAAATCCGAAATCTTAAACTTTCCCTCATCTCTCGAAGACGGTCAACGGCCCGCGCAAACGGTAGCAGCTACATCTGGGGTGCTCAAACTAAACTTGGAGTAGACCTCGAGCAATTACCACAGATAGTGAAAAAAATTCAAAATGGCGGAAAAAATGGCCGCCGCCATACAAATGCGAAAATGGCCATCGCTGGTCCGATCGCGCTGAAACTTGGCACAGGGGCTTTAATCGAGCCGCACATTAAGTTGGCATACTCATAATCGAGTTTCTACCGCTGGTTTCCGAGTTTCATACAACGCTAAATTCGACGGCTCTCCGAAACGGCGCCAGATAGCCGGGGGGTGTAAAACTAAAAAATGATCAGGAAGATGGGGTGCTACCAGGGCAATCGAGAAATTTCAAATTAGACGTAATTTTTTTAAAAAAAATGGCTGATTTTTCGAGGCAAGATGGTGGCGCCGGTTACTTTACGATCGGTCTGAAAATTGACTTCTGTGCTCTAATCGGCCAGATTTACAAAACTGCATACTCAGAATTTCTCTCCGACCCTCGGTTTCCATTTTCCATACATCACGAAATTCAATGGTTCTCTGAACCGGTGGCAGATAGGTCAGGGTCGCCGAAGTAAAAAATGCTTCAAAACCTGGTCCGCTTCCAGGCATATAATTGTTTTTGTTAAAAAGTGAAATTTTTTTTTCGAAAATTTTGTATGGAAATTTCCATAGTAGGAAGGGTAATTGAATAGCATCGGCAAAAGACGGCACCGCGGGCTGCTTGCTGCCCGCGCACCGCGCAACTTCGAGGGTTGACAGCCTCCCGGAGAAGAAAATATTTATTAACTTTTGAACTACCGCACGAGCCAAGCGAGCGAAGCGAGCGAGTCACGGCAGCGGCCAGCGTAAATATTCAAATAGGTAGCGAGGAGCGAAGCGACGAGCGTGTTAGGTTAACTTTTGAACTACTTACCGCACGAGCCAAGCGAGCGAAGCGAGCGAGTCGCGTCAACGGCCGGCCTAAATATTCAAATAGGTAGCGAGGAGCGAAGCGACGAGCGTGTTAGGTTAACTTATGAACTACCTACCGCACGAGCCAAGCGAGCGAAGCGAGCGAGTTGCGGCAGCGGCCGGCCTAAATATTCAAATAGGTAGCGAGGAGCGAAGCGACGAGCGTGTTAGGTTAACTCTTGAACAGTTTATTATGAAAAGTCACTGCCCGCTATCGATAAGACGTTTCAAAAATTTTACCAATATTTGAATAAGTAATTTATAAGCAGTTTAGGTAGCGAGGAGCGAAACGACGAGCGTGTAAGGTTAACTTTTGAACTACCACACGAGCCATGCGAGCGAAGCGAGCGAGTCACGACAGCGGCCGGCCTAAATATTCAAATAGGTAGCGAGGAGCGAAGCGACGAGCGAGTTAGGTTAACTTTTGAACTACCTATCGCACGAGCCAAGCGAGCGAAGCGAGCGAGTCGCGGCAGCGGCCGGCCCAAATATTCAAATAGGTAGCGAGGAGCGAAGCGACGAGCGTGTTAGGTTAACTCTTGAACAGTTTATTATGAAAAGTCACTGCCCGCTATCGATAAGACGTTTCAAAAATTTAACAATATTTGAATAAGTAATTTATAAGCAGTTTCGACTGACTGTAGAATCGCTGTTAGCAGATGTTACAAATGGAAAGGAAATTCGAATGCATTTTCAAATGACTGAAGATTTCTGCCCTGGGATGAGCCGCGAGCTGCTTGCAGCTCGCGCACCACGCACCCTCGAAGGTGAACCGCCCCCCGGAATAGAAAATATTTGAATTTGAAATTTATAAGCACTACCGATTGACTGTGGAATCGCTGTTTGCAGATAATAGCAAATTGACGGGGAATTTTTAATGCTTTTTCAAATGACTGAAGATTTCTGCCCTGGGATGCTTCGCGGGCTGCTTGCAGCCCGCGCACTACGCTCCTTCGAAGGTGGACAGCCTCCCGGAGTGGAAAATACTTGAATGGGGAATTTATAAGCATTACCGACTGACTGTAGAATCGCTGTTAGCAGATGTAACAAATGGACAGGACATTCGAATGCATTTTCAAATGACTGCCCTATTGCTTAAACCCAGGGGCAAAAGGGGCTCGCGGGCTGCTTGCAGCCCGCGCACAACGCACCTTCGAAGGTCGACAGCATTCCAGAATAGAAAATATTTGAATTGGGAATTTATAAGCACTTCCGATTGACTGTGGAATCGCTGTTAGCAGAAAATTACAAATGGACTGGGAATTCTAACACATTTTCTAATGACTGCCCTATTGCTACAACCCAGGGGCAAAAGGGGCTCGCGGGCTGCTTACAGCCCGCGCACAACGCACCTTCGAAGGTCGACAGCATTCCAGAATAGAAAATATTTGAATTGGGAATTTATAAGCACTTCCGATTGACTGTGGAATCGCTGTTAGCAGAAAATTACAAATGGACTGGGAATTCTAACACATTTTCTAATGACTGCCCTATTGCTACAACCCAGGGGCAAAAGGGGCTCGCGGGCTGCTTGCAGCCCGCGCACAACGCACCAGCTAGTTGAGTTATAAGGTTGCTTCCATTCTGTTTATTTACGCTCCTTCTATGTCTCGTTTCAGCACCATACTATGCCTGATTAAATAAATAGATATTAGATAATAAATACAAGGGGAAGTGGGAGGCGGACACGCGCAGGCTCGCTCGCGCACCCTTCGCACACCTTACTGCCGCCACGTGATCGTAGTGATGTGACTTGACCAACGCTGTACTCGATAGTTTACAAGAAAAACTATATTTTAACATATTAATATTTGACTTTAATATTAAAACTCTTTTAAAAATATATTAAAAATAATTTTGTGTTGTGTTTTGTATCATACACTTTCTAATATTATGAATGCGAATGTATTATAGTGTAAATGTAAAGTATGTAATGTTACGATATTATATTTTAACCGCTAAATTGATTTTTGAAGGTTTTGGTAGGTATAGAATTGATATATATTTATATTGTTTATTATTTCATTTTAAATTATTAATTAATTCTTATTTTTATTTAACATTAAATACTATTATTATTTGATTTATTATTAAAAAATAGTACTAAACCCGATCTTTTATTTTCTTAATTTTAATAGTTAAGAAGTCCACACGTTTTTTCAGATATTTCAATTATACATTTTTTTAAACTACTTATAATTAATAGAAGACTTTACATTATTATTTAAAATTACATATATTTATACTTTCTTCATACATTTCTCCTTTAATAACATATTGAACAATATATTTTCTTATGTTACATATTTATTTACATAACTTATCGATAGCTCAACACGCAATTGATACCTACCCATCCCTATTTGTCACACACACATTTATATAGTATCTATAGCTCATCTGCCTTCGATGCGCACTAAGCAATTTGTGCAATACACGCGCTCTATACTATTCTAATATTATAATACTCTAAGCTTCTACTGGTAGCAGCAAGTAATATTTATTAGTTACACCAAGTACTTCCATAATTATGTTGTGCTAATTAATAAATTCCTAGTACCTACCTATCTCAGTTTATAAAGTTGTAAATGCTTACTTTATTTACTTTTATATTTACAATCTGACACAAACACTTTTACATTGCTTACATAATAAAAATTGATCACAATTTACTTTTGATATATTTTACACTGTGGCATAGCGCACGTTACGAAAAACAAACGACGCGAGGAGCGCGAGGAGCGCGAGTCACGCGAACGGCCCCCCACACTTCACATCCTAAAATCTTGCCTCGCGTTGAAATACCTCGCGTTAAGCATAGCATGTGCTCATAATCTTTTGTGCGGAGTCTTATACGGCGCCATTCACACGGGGGCTTTATCTCCACTCCGGATATTACATCTGAGGCTGCACATGGCACTCCATTGACGTCCACCAGTGTGCTCACCCAATTATCTACTGAGCTAAGCGGATTATCTAATACGTTCAAATGTTATTACGCTAGCTGCGGCAAGGAACTATTATGTGACAGTGACTTTGTTATACGAATAGTTCATTTGATGAGGGAATTATCACTCGGTTTTTCTAGGGTATTGTAAGGATGTATTGATGGCTTTGACCATTACAAAATTACATAGGTAAGTTCACAATGTCATGCAATATCTCTCCTATGAAAGTCGTGAGGAAAGTAAGATTCATTTCTGAAATTATTCTAAAAACAAAATTATTTATAGAAGATATGACTGAAGTCAAATGAAATCTATTTCTACCGTGATTTTATACAAATAGAAAATAATATGGAAGAGAATTTATACATTTGTACTATCTTGCTTTGAGATTTCTGTGAAGTTGGCGTTCTTTGATATTATGAAGCGTGAAATCGTAACGTTCGTACCGATAGGGTGTAAGTTGCAATCTTCAATATTATTGAGAAGTAAGATTCTACCTTTCTTCAGTTTGATTCCAAAAGCGTTATTTTAATACAATGTTTCTGGTAAGACAACACTTTGTGTCAATTGAGGTGTTCATAAAATCTTTCAATTGTGACTTTAATTGTTGAAAGGCAATTGAAAGTTAAAGTTTTCCAGCTGTGAATTTTTAAAAACTTATTATTATAAATAAGTTTATATTTTATGAGTCCTCAAATAAAATTTTCATACCAAATTTGATACTTTTTTATTTATTCGTTACGAGATTTTACTTTTGAATGAAATATATTTTTCTATTCAATCTTCAAAATTAATGTATTTCGTCTCAATTCTCAGTAAAATCTTTAAACACTATTTAATATTAATTTGAAGTTTCGTTAAATATTTGTAGCCAAGGGATTAACGAATCTCCATTATTTCTTGAGATAGGTTGGCGAACTCCTTGAAGGCATATGAAATTCTGAAAATGAAATATGGTTTATACCAGATAATAATTTCGTAATACTTTGATAATAATTACGTTATAATTTATAAATTAAAGATTTTATAATGAACTAAAAGAACTGTTGAGATATTGAATCTGTAATTTTATGAATAACGGGTTTGTGATGGGTTTGTGTTTCATGGTGTTTTTTTACATCTTTCACTTGCCACATATTTTCATTCAGTATATTATGATATTAAATTTTCAAGTTCTATTTATTAAGTATTATGTGACTCCTTTATGTAATTGATTTTAATAAGAAGAAATATCAACCGTTAATCTTGCGAACAGTGAAAGCCTTAACACTGTAAAGAGAACATCGTGAAACAACTCAATTATAACGGCCACTAAAAGGTTTATATAATTTATAATAACACGTGTTGTTTGTGAATAATTAGTTTCAGTTCCGGAAACTCGTTAACGCAGCTATTAGCTACGTTATTAAACGTTTGCAATGCACATTCAATAATTACAATTTTGTATGAAATGCTCTTCGGTACTCTGGTAATTGGTTGTTTATTGTGTACTCTGTTTGAATACGGTTCAACTAATTAATTAATGTTATCGCAATTGTGCTATGATAGATTGTATTTTTGTAACGCTGTTCGGAAAAGATGGTGTTTGTTTTCACGCGGCGTTTGTACGGGTGTTAATTGGTTTATATTTTATTGTTTTAACGTTGTTTAATTTAAATTTATATTGTTTGTGATAGGTTCTAAAATAATTTACTAGGTATAGGAGCCATTTTAAGTTTTATTGCAAACAAATATAACACTTCTTGAATTTTTCATTAAATATATTGTAATATTATCACGTGTTTCCAATGAATATTTAGTTTTTATGTTTTGTTTCAGGTACGTCTGAATTAACACTGCAACTTTTCTTTGTGTCTCTTCTGTCGTAAAGGTAAATACAATTATCGTCAGAAAGTGCCTAATTAATATATATAAGGTACATTTTTACACGTTATACAATTTCGAGGAAGGACGCATGGCTTTGTATAAACAAGAATAAAATGCTGGTATATTTTTTTGTGATTTTAAGAATACAAATGTATTCGAAGCCCAGATTTTAAAATAAATAAAAAAGAAGCATGTTAACAGTAGGTAGGTACGCACAAAATGTCCAAGTCGTATCACATCATTGCGTTTAAAATATATGAGAAATTTACTCGTTTACCAATTTAAACAGATTTCGCCCTATCTTCACATTAAAATACTATTCAAATGAAGTACGTCACGTGTTCATGTTGTATGCTAATGTGGGAACATTATTTAATTACCTATAACGGCATTACAATAAATCTGTCACGATTATTCAACTCGGATAGGTTAATTATTCGCTTAGACAATTAATTCTATAGCTAATATAATTAATGTAATTGTATGCTTAATGATCCGTAACCAAGTTTACATCGTAAGTTTATAGTGCATATAGGTGTTACCTGATTTAGATTATCTATATATTGTATAGGTAGGGTTTTGCTGTACAGATGAAGTCCCATATGAGCCTCGGTTCTCGGTTATAACGGCTTAAGAAGGGTCTGTTTATCTTATGTTACGACTGATTAAAAAGACAAAAAGTAAAAAAAAAATATACTCTGAAATCGGAATTTTACATAGGAAAATCGGATAAAATAGTTTTTACATTAAACTAGACCGATTTATCAATATAATGACTTAGTTGGATTAAAATGAATCCATCGATAACGATATTATGTTAAATTATCTCAATCCATCTTGCATGTGTCATCATTCGAAATATATTATATCAGGGATATACAAGGGAAAATACATAGAGAAAGCGTTAAAGCAATTTATAAATAACTATTTTGACAGGCGATAAATAAATATAAGTATATTTTTTAAGATGTTACTTTATCGTTCATAGTATCGACGTCAAATAAAACAAACGTAGTTAAGTTTATATTCTAATAGGATTCCATCAAGATATTCAAAAGGTTGTTTGTTATGTCCACACAATAATGCTATATTTCCCGTCGGCGAATCCATGCTGTCCAGTAAATAAAAGCACAAAGGATGTATCGTTTAAACAGACGCTCTCTTCCTTGCCACGCGGTTGTTTGTCACTCTATGTACGAGTATTTCAGTGACAAAATTTGAAGTCCAATACAAGTGGCAGTCGAGATGGAACGAGGAGCGTTTCCGAGCCGGTAAGGGGGTAATCCGAGCGGACGGGGCCCAATCTCGGCCGGCCAATTGTGAGCGAATGAGGGGTCGATGCAATAAGTGCCGCCATCAATGTCGCGTTAACGCCGGCGAAATAAAATAGAAAGTTCGCCTTTGAACGCGCGAAGTTCAACGATTGTCTGGAAATGCTCGAAATTGCCTGTCTTTCGCCTTTTATTCCCGCCGACGACGACGATGGGTAATGAAATTACATTATGTTTGATTGGTTTAGCGGCATAGGTGTTGGATTGTAATTGAATTAAATATAATAGTTGGTTTAAAATGTATGTGCATGATAGAATATCAGCCAACCTTTCCTTTAGTTGGAATAAACCCTGGAATTGACTTTCAACAATCTGTTAAATATTTGAATTAAAAATTTATTGTAAATAAGTATACTTCATTCCTAATTGAATATCGGCTGATATAATTATTATTGTACGGTGATGCAATGCGATTTTAAAACCAGTTTTTAACACGTGATGTTGGGAATGGTGAAAGTGTAGTTTTAATAGCATTTATTATGAAAGCAAAATTCCATAAATATAAGAATCAGGGCTACTCTATTTATATGTAACTATATATTTCTAAACTTTAAATTGTTTAATTACTACAGGAAAGTATCCCATTGATAATAATATTGTCTGTACTCTTATCAATTTTTACTCTTTTCAAAACTTGAAATATAAAATAATATGTTTTTATTTTGACTCCAAAGTCCAATCAATAAATAAAACGTTCATTATTATTATTCCATCCCAGAACTACCTAAACTTTAGTATAAAATAATATAGAGTCGTGCATTTGTAAAACACATGCTCATGAGACCTTTGTAAATACGTCCCTAACGACCTCTTTATGTTTATAGTATGGGTATGATTAAACCTCTTCCCATAGAAATAACGCATCATCAAAAATCATTCAGTGAGAGCAAAAGCGAACATTAAAATGTATCATTTATTTTCTATTAGCAAATGAGTTCTGTGCTATTAATGAATAATGCTTGAATTAATATTAACCGGTGATTTGCATTAGTTCGAGTGGTGTATTAACTGTTCCATATACAATCATTTATTTATGTACCTATGTAGGTATGTACGTATGTACCTTTCACTTTCGCCTTACGAGCTTTGGTCCTTGTGACCGTTTTGTAGTGTTTATATATTGCCGTGATTGCGTAATTTCGCTTTTATGCACTTGGTAATAAATTGTTTTATTGCATATCTGCTTATGTTTTACGACTACGCGATAGCAGGACAATGGTAATAAACTTTTGTTAACGCACAAGCCTATACTTTGCCAATAGATTGCACATATTTTATGCACTTGTTAGTTACATGCATTAAAATTATAAAATGGATTTCTTTTTTTAACTATATTTTTAAGAAATAATCGTAGAGATGCTTAAATGTTAAGCACTTTAATTTAGAATGGTAAAATCTATATTCAGTATTTTTTAGTTTTTGTCATTCCCGTATTGAAGGCATGAATTTGGTTCATGGCTAAATAATTTTTATTTGTAGAAAATTCAAATAGATGTCCGGATAGATTTCCTGATCGTAATTCATTGATAGAGAACCAATTATATTTCTAGTACCTATTTCTTGCTCATTGAAACATAATTTTTATGAAATTGAAACTTTTCGGTCGACTGATTGCTGCTATTATAAAATAAATAGTCGGTCTCGGTACTCGAGCTCATGGAGCGATAAGAAAATACCGTTTTGATTCAAATTGAATGCTTCTATTTTATAACTTTTTTAATAAATAGTATAGCTATCGATGAATATTTAGTATTGATAGCGGAGAATCTGTTATAGCTGACGCGTCTTAGTGTGTCGATAACAAACATATTGATGTAATATGTGATCCTTTGACCGTAGGGTGAGGATACACCGTTTATTGGCTCATGAATATTCGTCCTCCGGGCTCGCACAATAGTGTAAGGTAGCTGATACCTTGTTAGTACCCGCTTTTGAATCTTGCGCGACGGCTAGACAGGCAGCTGATAAAGTTTTGTAAGGTACGCTTTAGATATAAATGGGAAGCTTGATAATACGAAACGAGATACGAAGGAACGGAATATTAATGAGACTATTTCATATATAAGCGTAAACGTAATTGAAAACTTTTTGGCTTCATTTAAACAATACAAACGAGAGCATTCACGGCTTAATTGCATTGAAATAGATGTTAAAGAGTTTCTGTATTTCGCTATTTTAACAGAATACGTAAAAGGAATCAGAAACCATTTGTTCTAGTGGAGCTTAAACCCTGAAAAAGTTAACATTACCAGAATTAATATATTTTGTTACAGTTTTATCTTTTTAAATTGGGTATCCTAATTGAAACCGTATCTGCGACAACCCTTTTTTTTTTTTTTTTTTTTTTTTTTTTTTTTTTTTTTATAGTGGAGAATGCATTTAAGCATACCCAGGGCACTCGGGGAAAGAGCCCTGGGTTATGTCGGACTCACCCTGCTGAGTGCAGGGACCTACCGACTAAACTCCACTGTGTTCCGCCGTGCCGCTTTATAGACGGGGCCGCGGGTATTCGGTAGAACCGCGTCCGCAGACCCGTCAGCGGCAGCCTATCTCCAGGCCCAACGCGAATGTGGCGGGAGGCCGCCAGGTCTACCTTCCTAGGGGGGGCGGCGTGAGTGGAACACTTCTCACGCCGCCTCTCCGCACCGGATGATGGATTATATCCCCGTTCCACCATCCGGTGCCCATCATCAGGGAGGCAGGTCGCGACCGTGTAAAGCGGCCGCGACACGGCGACGACGCCCAATAGGACGACGACGCCGAATCGGATCCGAGGAAGGGTTTCTCTCGCGGACCCGCTCTGCCTCCTCCTTCTGCGACATCACATACTCGCAGAATGTGATAGCCGCGGACCACGATCTGTCGCTGCCAACCATTTCGCGAACTATGGAAGGCAGGGAGAGATCAGGGCCGACGACTGCGACTAGGCGAGCACGGGGCTCTGACCACGCGGGGCACACGGCGAGAGTGTGGTCTGCCGTGTCCTCCGGACAGTCGCACCAATGACAAGCCATTTGCGGCTCCCGTCTGGCGACTTTGCACAGGTACCGCCCGAAACAACCGTGTCCGGACAGTACCTGTGTCAGGCGGAAGGTGATGGCCCCATGCCGCCTGTCGCACCACTCACGTAGGACCGGTCGGATTGCTTCGACCGTCCTTACTCCTGCGCTGGGCTCTTCGAGCCGACGTTTCCACTCAATGAAACGCCGCTCGAGAGCATCAGCCCTCCATTGCTGGACCTGCTCCAGATATGGGTTGATCCCATGCGATCTAGACGCGGCGATGCGGCGATAAACGTCCGCCAGCATTTCGGCGTCCAGGTCCCACGGGGGCGTCCCCGCCATTAAGCACGCGGCCTCGAAGGACACCGTGCGATATGCCCTCACGATTCTGAGCGCCATGACCCGCTGCGGTCTACGCAATAGGGGTCTGGTACGGGCGCTCAAAGAGTCAGCCCAAATGGGCGCACCTTAGAGGGCCATGGAGCGAATGACGCCGGTGTAAAGACGACGGCACGCACCCCCAGCCCCTCTAAGATTCGGGAGCAGACTTCCAAGTGCCCCGGCCACCCCAACAAGCCGGGGGGCTAGGCGGCGGAAGTGCTCCACGAATGTCCAGCTGCTGTCCAACACGATGCCCAGATAGCGCAACGTGGGACCAACGCTGATGGACGCACCGCCCACCTGGATTGCTGATCCAGCAGCCTGCGCCCTTCGACGGCCACGAAACAAAATCGCCTCTGACTTGTCCAGGGCCACCTCTAGACCAAGTCTTCTAATGCGGCGCACAACTTCCGCCACACCAGCGGTCGCAAGGAGGGCCGCGTCTCTATACGAGGCCCCACGCGCAGTCACCAGGGTGTCATCCGCATAGCAAAGCACGCTTACACCCGGGAGATAAGTGGCGCGCAGGACCCAGTCGTAACCGATGTTCCACAGGAGAGGCCCAAGAACCGAGCCCTGTGGAACACCGCACGACATTTCCTTTTCCATCCATCCACGGCGTGTGGGGTACGCCACAGCCCTCTCTGATAGGTAGGACTGCAGCAATCGCACCATGTACTCGGGCACATTGTGATAGCGGAGCGCCTCAATTACGCAACTCCATGGTAGCGTGTTAAAAGCGTTGGCGATGTCAAGAGACACCGCCAAAAGCACTCCACCTTCATCAGCCACATTGTCTGCGAGTTCACGCAGCGCAGCGATCGCATCAATGGTGGACCGTCCCCGGCGGAATCCAAACTGGTTTTCGCTCAGGTCCGGCCCCACTCCCTCCAGGTGGTCGATGAGGCGAGCTGCGAAAACGCGCTCAAAGAGCTTGCTCACCTCATCGAGCAGCACGATCGGCCTGTAAGCCGAGGGCGAATCGCGCGGGCGTCCGTCCTTCTGCAACAGGACCAAATTCCCGGTCTTCCACCTCCGGGGAAATTGGCCCTGTTGAAGGCATTCTGTGAAGAGCTGTTCCACCCTGGGTCCAAGTGACTCTAGCGCCAGTACCCAAGCCCGCCCTGGGATACCATCAGGGCCGGGGGCGGTCTTTTTTGCTTTGAGCCGCTCCACTGCCACTGCAAGCTCGTCACGCGTGACCACCGGGACATTTTCATCAGCATACTCCTCCTGCACAGTCATTGTGGATACCATCGGCGGGGGAGAATGTCTTCCCCGATTCGGAAACAGGGACGTCACCACCTGCTCCAGAAATCGAGGCTCCAGAGTTTGAGATAGGGGCGGGGCCCAAGGGCGAAGCTTTTGCCTCACCCTCTTGTAAGGCCGACCCCAGGGTTCATGGTTCAAACCCTCTAGCATCTCCTCCCATGCGCGAGTTTTTGCTGTGCCTATCGCGCCCTGGAGAGACACGATACAGTCTCTGTAGACGGCGTATAACCGCGCCTCCTCCTCTTCGTCACGCCGTCTACGGCGTCTATGCCTGGTATACGCCCGCCTCGCAGCTACGCAAGAAGCGCGTAGCTGGGTGATATCGGCGGACCACCAGTACATTTGTCGCCTTCGCGGAACTGACCGCACTCTCCGCATGCTCGCGTCGCAGATTTGCGCCATTGCATCGGCAAGCCAGGTGGCCTCCTCCTCCACATCAACACCGTCACCCTGCGGCGTCGGGAGCCAGGCTTGCACTATGGCAGCTTCAATGAGAAGCTCCCTATCTAGGCTTCCAAGCGCCCAGCGCGGACGGCGTTCACCAGTGGGGAATCGACTGTGAGCCGTCGAGGGCATGGAGACGCTGAACCGGATGTAGCGGTGATCCGAAAGCGTCTCCACGTCCACCAGAACCCTCCAGTCCTGAATACAACGAGCGAGAGCAGGGCTCGCGAAGGTGATATCTACAATAGAGCCACCCCTCTGTCGCACGCATGTCAGCTCTGTTCCGCGGTTAATAAGTGTTAACCCAGAGGCGACCGCCCAGTCTGCAAGCAGAGTACCTCGCGCGTCACCTGCCCGGCAACCCCAAGACACGGACTTGGCGTTGAAGTCCCCGGCCAGGAGAACAGACATTGGCTGCGCGAGGTCGATCATATCTCTCAACACGACGAGGAACTCCTCGAAATCAGCGAGACAGCGATTTGGCGAGAAATACACCCCCACGACGGTGTATCCGTTAATTACCGCTGATACGCAGCCCCGTCGCCTGACCACTCGCTCTATTTGTGTACCGCCTTGTGCAACTAGTGTCACCAAGCTATCCAGATCACCCGCCCAGTTATCCCAGGCGGGAACATTGTACGGCTCAGACACAATCGCCACATCAATCTCCCACTCTGCCAGGCTTTGGAGTAAAAGATCCTGGGACCTAGCACAGTGGTTAATATTGGCCTGTAGGAAACGCAGTGGGGCCATTACTGCGTTTCCATAGCTGCCTCCGTTTGCGGCACCTCAGCAGGCACCAGAGCAGAGCGTGATGGAACCCGAGCGCCATCTTGCTTCCGCATTCCGCCTTTTTTTTGGCTTGGGGGCCTTACAGGCTAAGCTTCCAAGTCGATGTTCTGCTGGTCGCTTTGCTTCTGCACAAAGGGCGCAGTGAGCAGTGGTAGCAGAGCATTCACCCGCTTTGTGGCCCATTTCACCGCAGCGGAAACAAATGGTACTCCGATCCGCGAGTGATGAGCACGTAGCACTTACATGGCCTAGCTCCTGGCAGCGGAAGCAGCGTAGGGGCTTCTGCTCGATTAATGAGACCTTTGCGGAAACCCACCCCACCAGAACGTGCCCCACCTGCGCCAACTTCTTCGCCGCGGTCACTGGACAGCTCACCCAGGCTGACATTGCACCCCGCGGGCCAGAACGCAGAGCACCACACTTTACGTGCTCGACGGAACACTCCCCTGCGTGTGAGACCGCGACCGCAATGTCTTCAGCAGAGGCCGAGTCATCCAGGCCAGTAATTCGCAACTCTGCGCACTTCACTGGCCTGGTCACCTTCACATTATCCTCGCCTAATACCTCCCGCAATTTGGTGGCTAGAGCATCCGCTTCCTTTGTGCTGGAAGCACCAGGTATCTCCAATATCCTGGCACCGGTAACACCACGCTTAAAGCGCATCGCACCAATGCCGATCTCCCCAAGATCGATCCCACGCCGCGCCTCCATCATGATCTTGGCATAGGTTATGCCACGCTCCTCCGCTCCCGGCTGAAGGGTCAGGACGACAGCCGAGGAAGAGGGAGCGTGGAGCTTGTGTCGCTTTTTGCGAGACTGCGCCGCAGGCTTCTTAGCCTTGGCCCCCTTTGTTTTCTTCCCGCCCTTCCCGACAACAGTCCATCCTTCTTTTGGCTGCTGTTGCGGGAGGGGGTCTGAGGATGGGGCTGATGTGGAGGGCGCGACTTTGCTGGCGGGTTTTGAGTTTGCCGCGCTTTTCGACGCCGCTTTTTTCTTCTTGTTGGCCTTCGGCTTCGGCTTCATGGCCGTCGCTGCAACCTGTACCGCCACTTGCTGCTTTAATGCAGTCTTCCCGACTGAAGCCGCAGCATGCTTCACGGCCCGTTTTGGAGTGGACCCCGTCGCCGATATGCCCGGTTGCGGTACCGAGGCAGCCATTGCATACGTTTTTTCTGCTGGTGGTGGGAGAGTGACAAGGTCCTGGGTCGCCTGTTGGACGCCCTCCAATGACGCTCTCCTGTTATCCGCCGCCAGCGCCGGTCTTAAGCGCTTAGCCGGCAGCAGACGCTCCTCTAGGGCCTCAAACCTGGCGTTAGTCATGTCTCCAACCTGGCGCAAAATGGAAGCTACCAGGTCAGCATCAGGTTCCCGCGGTTGAGGACACACTTGTACGCTTTGCGACGTCTTCACTTTTTCGAGCTCCCTTTTGAGGGAGTCGATCTCGGCCTGTAGGCGGGAGTTGTCCGCCTGCAGAAGCCGTGTCTCCTCAGAGACTGTGAGCCGCTTGAATTGTGCCACCGACAATTCAATGTCGTCGTGCGCCAATTTGAGAGCTTTTTTGAAAGTGGTCTTCAAATTGTTTGACCTGGACCGCACCTTCTCAATGGCGGCCAAATTTTCCGCAATTCGGAGGCTAAGAGCCTCCGCCGTGTTCCCTTCCTTTATTGGTATGGGGGGGAGGGGAGCGCTAGCACGCGTCGCCTCGATGCGCTCAGCGCACTCCGCGACCTCCTGCTCAGCCTGCAACTCTGTCTCCAGTTTGCGTGCCGCGTCCAGTTTGGCTGCACGCCGAGCGGCGCACGTACCCGGCGTGCGGCCCTTCCCTCTTTTTGATGTTTTTTGGCAGGGGATTTTTGAATCCCCAATTCCATCCTCTGAATCTGAACCGGAGCGGCTCCTATCCAGGGACCTCTTCCGCCACAGCCTTCCTTTTTCGTAGGATTGCAGATCCACCACGCTGTTGGCTGAGCTTGATTTTGAAAGCATCACAGCTCTCGTCCTTCTTGTCCTAACGTCATCCGAATCATAGTGTCCATCATTGTCCATATTTATTTTGCTAAAGTCGTCATTAAATGGGGCCGGGTTAAGTGACATTTTTGTTCCCACGAGTATGGGGGATATAAAAAGTCCATCCGGGCGGTGCCCCCTGCACCCGGATAACCCTTATACACCATGGAGGTCGGGCGGTATCCATGGGAGGCCACAGCTAAAGCTCACGCACTCCCGAGCCAAACTGTCCAAAAGGGGCAGGAAATCCACGCCGCTGGACTGAAAACGCAGATTTGAGGGTTTTTGATGAGGTGTCCTTCCTCTCGAACCGGCCGGTTAAGGCAAGCCCCCTGGTCCGTCGAAGCTGCTAGACGTGACAACAACACTACGACGGGTAACAGGTTGCCCGACGGGAGGCCGAAGCCCCTTACCAGACGCCAGAAACCTGCCGCCCAGCCCGCCGCGCCGCGATTGTAGCAATCGCCATCCACCGCTGCAGAACAGCCCCTCGCCCAGTAGGACTAAAACGTCCGCAACCACTGGTTACCATACGTCGCCGCCAACAGCAGCACTGTTCGAACTCGAACCCAGCAACTGCACAGGGAAACTCCCTGCAGAGCAGAAATTGCGACGAAGGCATATAGCCCTCGAGTTCCTCCAAGCTGATTTTGGTCCGCGCCGGCAATACCTCCGGTACCCCCCATATCTGGGAGGCCTCCCCCTATCCGCCACCTGGGGACGCGCCCGATAGGAGACCAGAAACTCCACACGGGATCTGCGACAACCCTAGCCTAGAGGCTGCTAATTAATAAGAAACGAATTTTTAATTAAACTTTGCTCGCTTGTTGGAATTCATTTGAACATTTTTAACGTGTATATTACTATAATGTTAGCGAAATACCTAGGCTCTTTGAGTGGGTACTTGTATTTTATTAATATAGAAACTACTATGTAATGGAGGCCTTGGTATAGGCTGTAGATGTAGATTTATATTAAAACTTAGCATTTTTATTATAAGCATTGCTGAGGTTGAAAGTAATGTAAGTAGGTACGTTGATTGAGTAATACTTTATTTCATAGTTTAGTTTTAAAATTTACTTTTCCGTTTACTCTATAAGTACAGTATAGAAGAATTGAATGAGTATCCAGTTTATTATCTGGGTCGCTTACGCATAAGTCTATTCCTTCAAATAAGTAAAGTAAAGAGTTAGACATTAAACACAGACGAAGCCGGGCGTCCAACTAGTAGATTTATATAAACAGTGGTCAGTGAACGTGCGCGGGTGTTGTCAATTCATCAACGTCGCCCCTGAGACGATGGTCGGCCATCTTGCCGCAACAAAGGAACGTTCGCGATTTTTCTTCGAGAAATGCAATTAAATCGGACACATTTCCAGCTAGGTACGTTACGTGTGTGCGGCTTTTCATTAATAAAGCTTCTGCGATATTTTTGATATTGCTAGATTGGCTTCGCGTTCATGAGAAGTTGTGGTTGGTTTGGAGGTATTTTTAACGTACGTGCGGGTAGTTTGCTTGACTGATTTGTTTCAAAATGTTTATGGCTTGTTGTAACTTTGCAAGGAACTTTTATTTTAAAATTTGTAATGAAAAATGTGCTTTATATAATCATCTATACATTGCGATTGCCGATGCAAAGTGTAAAGTCCTCCTTACTTTATTTATAAACTAGTTATATGTAGTCTTACTAAAATACATATATGTATTATTATACTATTAGACTTATCACTAAATTACACACTCAAGTAGGTTTTGAATTTAGGCAAATCATTAGCCACTCACTGTCACTTTTGACGGTTACATTGATTGGAGTGTGCGGAGTGTTTATTTATCTAAAACTTGATACTTAGATGATTATCTAATAGTTTTTGCACTAATGTGCCATCAACCACTTTGTAAGAGGCTCTTTATCATCTAAAAATATGTACTCAATTCGGTTGTATTTTTTTAACTTATCAAACAGTTTTGATGGTGTAGACTGTAGAGTCTTTAAGATTATCAGTTATTATTTGTGTTTATTTACACATTCGCCAACATTCTCCAACTTAACAAAACATGTCAAATGCCTAGCTTAAATTATTAACAAACATGTTATCCGATGACCTTGTACATTTATGTAACTTTTGTTACATCGTAAACACGTTGACACCTCTCGTAACACATATACCTACGTATCCATATAATTTATAGTCTGTTTCAATATGTTGCCCAAACGTTTGGCAAGTGACTGCATTATGCCATTTTTAAATTGCCACAAAACTTGCCTATACTCCAGATTGCGTCATCTCGTCGTATCGGTATCGTTCGCAAATTGTCAAAGTTGTGTGTTTTGCAATCGCTCTGATGGATCTGTAGCTATGCGAAGCGAGGTAAAAATTCGATTGACTGGCGCGATGCGTGTCTCGTGTTCGTCAAAGGCGGCTAGCTCAAAACGGTATGAAAGAGAGACTTTTGGGCTCGAAATTGGTGTGGGTAAGAAAAATAGAGGCTTTGCGTTTGCTTTGCAATGGTTTGCCGTTCAATCTATTTGAGGTTGGTTCTTTATAAACGGTATATTATTGATTTTTTATTTGATTTCCAAGAATTAAATCAAACTGTGTCATATAATGAATTTCTGAGGGAACAACCAAACCAAACCAAAAAGAAAAAATACAGTCGAATTGAGAACATCCTCCTTTTTTGATTCAATGCATTTCGTTTTATTCTTGTTCAAGTTAATAATATTGCTTAAGTTAGTTAATCTAGAGTTTACTCCCCTTCTAAGTAAATAAAATATCCTTAGATGTTATGTTATTCACAATCTGTAACAGATATGAGATTTAAAGATAAACTACAGCGAAAACATAACTTGTTGCCCGATTGCATCGCTGGTATGTGAAGTGTCGCAAAACGTATTGCAAGTGTATAATTTGTTTGGCACATTATACCATTAGCATGGTCGCTTCAGTTGAACGTAGATTTTTTTAGGTAAAAAAATATGGATTCTTTTGAAGGTTTTTTTTAATATTTTGTTTGAGTACATTGCTTTGAATGATTTCCACGCTTGCGCGAGTTCAATAATCATGAAAGCATCCTTAGACTACTGTAAGTGTTAGAAGTACATATTACAATTTATTAATAAAGTGTGAACTCAATGAAAGGATCGCATCAAACATAAAATCTATGAAAATTTTGATTTTTCTTATTTCCTACAATAGCCGCAATCTGCAAATTATTGAAATGCAAAATTGATCAGCATTACGCAATTAATGAGAGGAAAACAAACGCTAATACATAGCCGATGTCAGATAAACGTTCGCACAAATGTGGGTTTCGATTTTGCAATAAATAAACTAATTAGTATGGATTACGTGTCGAGGCTTAAACTGTGTATCGATTTGTTTGGCCGCAAATTAAGTTATGTATTCATTTTTCAGGGTGAGCGATCTGACACCCGCGTCCCGGGTTGTGGTGCTTTTACATTGGACTATTTTAAGAGCCTTATGTTTATTTTTAGGTTATGTTTGTTGTATGGAAATACTTCTTTATGATAATATGTATATTCTTTGGAATGTTTAAAATGTTTGTTAGCTATGTTTTAAATTTGTAAATGGCACAAGCGGTAGTCGTTTCGTGTTTTTGTAATTAATTGTTATCATATTTACAGTTATCCATGAAGATTTATGAATTTAAAAGTACAATTTTTTTGCTCCTAAAAGGTACTATCATTTATTTTACACTGTAATATTTTTTGGAAGATAGTTTGCCAATAACCAGCTAGTCATTTAAACAAATATTTAGTATGAGGTATGAATGTTTATGTAAGGATGTCCGTAAGAACGTCAGTTGCATGTGAAGAGACCCCTACAAGTGAAATTAAATTCCACACGCACCAAAATCCATTGAAGCTTTTGAATAATGCAAACGGCTTATTGGCGAACGAATACGTTATGAGTTTCATGCGCTATTATTTAAACCCGAAATATCTAAACAATTAATTCCGTCGTTACGATCTTTTGTAATTGAATGCGGCTGATGAATAGCCCGTGTTTTGTTTTGAATGTCGTATCGCTTATTGTAAAACATTTATCAGCGAGTTTTTTTGTTCATGATTAAATGCGATTATGATCTCGACAGCTATTGTGGTCGTTTGTTAGATTTTTATTGGTGTTGCCTAATGTAGGAGTAATGTGTACGAGAGCATCGTTCATTGTGTTGTTAGTACATGTGATAAGGTGTCGGTGATTCTATGTAATAATATTTTACAAGGAAGGTCAAAGGATCAAATTAAGAGCTAAATGAGATACTGACCGTTTCTTTGGTACAGTTGTTAACGAATATAATTGACAATTTCTGGACTCGATCCCAGGTAAAGCTAATAAAAAACAAGTCTCAATCTAGCAGGGCACAAAGGCTGAATACGATCTTTATATCCTATTCTTAACTATTTAATGAGAAATATTTTCCAAAAGGCAAATAAATATGTACCTATTTAAACATAAACAAACAGCCGCATTGTCAATTTGTCTAACCGGTCGCGATTACAAACGCAATGCGATAATTTCATGACGCGTCTCCGGATTTTAGCACTAAAACTAGTCATAGGCTATTTTACACGCGCCAGTTTAACGCTCGGCCGCGTTTCGAGTCGCACGATTGGCCACTCATCTGAATTATCGCACAATAAGGGACAATCAGTGGCCGTTGTTCATTAGTTGCTAAGCGGCGCGTTTTGTGCTGTAGCCTGTTATGTAGTGCAGCTTGGTGGGTAATTGAAGAGTTTGTTACAGTTGGTGACGTGCCTCGTTATGTTATGTAGTTCTAAAGTCAATAATTTGGTTTTGGTACACATTCGTAAAATGTCCGCTGTCCGTATTCATCATAGACATAGAAAAACATTTCTTCTCTGCATAAAATGGTCGTCAATAACACCCTCAATTTTATAATAGGTATGCATTTTGAATACATGTACGAGTGTATTACATTGAAGATTCAGTATAAGATGATTTGAATTATTCATTTGAAGCATATACATTATACAGTCAGCTAAAAATGAGTTAAGACAGGCTAAAACTATCACAAACATTACCTGTCGATCTCTCACGCGTCCTACTATAAAATACAGATTTAGTTACGCGCAAATAACGTGCGTAGGACGTGCGAAGGTGTACTAAGTATTGCATCGCAGCTTGTCACAGCAATATAAATGTTTACACGTTACATTTAAATTTATCTACATTCACATTTAATAGCGCTAAAAACGGACGATTGACAGGGTTTAAAGACCATTTGAGTATACTCGCGCAGGCGCGTGACCAGATTGCGCTCAGTTTTTGCGCAGCCTCCAAGGAGCGCTAAGTGGCACACATTGTTTTACATAACCAGCTCGTGGACAGCTTTCCGAAATTGTGCAACAGCTGATTTTGTAATGATTTTTATGTAACATGCCTTCGTATGTTTGGGTAGGACGGTGATGCGCCTGCCTTTGCAATGTGTTGTGTGTCTGCTGATTGCAAACGGTTTAATATTATGTCATCAAAACAAGATCAAGTTTATAGGCAGGAAGATTTTATCGCGTCTGATCGTAATCGATTGTTCATACTAATATTTGATTTTAATAATCGATTTCTACTCATTCTATTCGTTTGTTTTTTGCACAGATATAATATTATGTACATAAGCTTATTTGATTTGAACTGAATTTCAATAATGTTTACCTAATCCAAAGCAAGACCGCGATCTCGTAAATACACAAAGATCTCAAATTGAAGGCAATAATTTTTTTCCCATCTACATATTGTGTGTATTTAAATGCGTACCGTACGAACGTGGGACGTGACATTCGGGAAATCGATTTTTTATTTATTTACGATACGATTTCATCGGAGCGAGAAATAAATCGGTTGTTTGTGTAAAATATTTTGCTATCACAACTCTATTACTAATTCACTATGTTACAGATAAACAACATCGGATATATTTTTGGCAAAAATATATGGAGTACGGTTAGCTCGGATGATATTGGTTTTAGATAGGTTTTCACTTGTTTATGGTGACACGTACATAAATGCCTGAGTGATTACGTATTTTGGGGCTTTTTGATGTGTTGTTTTTGTTATTCGTTCCGGATATGATTGGTATATTTATTTAAGGTTTTTCGTTGCGTATCCTGGAATGAAAAAGTTACGTAATCTTTAGCTATTGAGGAAATAAAATAGCCTCTTTAAGATCGAAGTAAGAATTACGGTTTTATAAACGAAACTGCTTCAGAGGGCACATAGAGGGCTCTTGAATTCTCATATTATATTGGAGTGAGAGAGATACCCGTATTCCCAAATTATTCATGGTCTTAATTTGTACAAAGTAATATTATGAATGAGGGAGTATTTTCAGGATAATTTGCGCTCGTCTCTTGGGAAATATGAGTCTAGGACATCATTCAACATGCAGTAGTGTGTTTAAACGAAATTTGATCGCATCCAACGGGAATTGTTAATAGGATGAGCGTTTGATTAAATTTCTGACAAACTAGAGAACTCTCGGTCATTGTTGTAATATGTTCTATGTACGGTAAATGTTTGAAATTTTGCCATTGTTGTAACATGAAGCTGATGCTGTGTATTTCTCTTAAACACGCATAGTACTATACAAATAGTTACTATCGTTGTCATCATTATCGTCCTATATTTGTTCATACTACAGGGGCATATATGGGATCAGGCTATAATCCGCGATGCTATTCAAATTTGTGTAGTTTTGCCCTTTTTTTCCTTTTCACCGATTTGAGTTTTGGTCATTGGTGATGTGGATAATGTTATAATAAATTGAAGATTTTACTGCGTTGGCTTCTGCCGCAAATAGTTCTAAATAGTAATAAAATGCAATTATTACAGCATAGTTCGGTTTGACGTGTATTTGTCTGTCCGTGCGTGACTGTTCTAATTGCAATCTGCGGTTGCGGGCGTTTGTTCAAAATTCAATAGCTCTGATATTGTATACCTTTCAGTTTGTTTTCCGTGCCGTAATGAACTCATCATTATTGTCGTTACGTGATTATTGATATTCAGTTTTGTCAACAGTTTATTGTTTATAATTTATATTGTGGATTGTAGAGATGCGTTATGCCAGTTATGTAAAGATTTCTGCTTCATAAAACATAAATGTTTTGTTTTATCAGGTGAATAGCAAATTGTGTGTACCTACTGTGTATAAGCCCTAGAAGGTGTACAAGCAGTAAGTATAGATTGTATTGCATATATAGATTTAGGAGTGCATGTGAACTTCTATGATGACTCCGAGTAACTAGACCTTATAAATATGATGAGTGACATGTCGCTCGAAAGCGCTTGCTCTTCTTCCAGTTTGATTGAAACGACCAGTAGGTATATAAAATAATAATAATAAATAATAATATAGCCTTTATTCAGATCACTTAGTACAGTGTTTTTTATACTTATAGAACTAACATGAAAATCTTAAACTTAATAGATATGTAAAAATTTAGACTAATATTTGTTGTTTGGTTATCTTCCCTAGATCTGTTTGCCAATCGGCAAAGGCCTCCTCCAACCTCTTCCATTCCTTTCTTTCTTGAGCCACTCTGTTCCATGTGGCTCCTGCCACTTGTCTAACGTCATCGTCCCACCTTTTCTGCGGTCGGCCTCTTTTCCTTTTACCTTCCCTAGGGTACCACCATGTCACCCTTTTGCTCCATTTGTCGTGTCCTCTTACCAGGTGACCAGCCCATCGCCATTTGAGTCTTTTGATTTTGCTTATTACATCGGTAGTTTTTGTTTTGTTTCTAATGACGATGTTTTTTATTCGGTCGGACTTTTTAATGTTGAGCATGCTCCTTTCCATTGCACTCTGGCAAGTTGCCAATTTGTTTGAGGTGGCCTGATTTAAGGACCATGACTGACACCCGTACGTAAGGACAGGTAGTATGCAGGTGTTAAAAAGTTTGCTTTTTAGGTTTATATGGAGCTCTTTATCTTTCATAGCCTCTCTTAAACTCCAGTATGTCTTCCAGCCATTTGTAATTCTTCTGTCCACTTCCTTCTACATAGGATCTTTTAGAGTTATGAGCTGCCCTAGATATACATACTCGTCTGTATAGCTGATTTGAGTGCTTCCTAGTATGTTTGTACCCATTTGTCATCACCCTAGTTTTTTCCGGATTCATTGCTAAGCCTACTCTCTCACTTTCTTTCGCAAGTTCGTTTATCATTCTGGTTAGGTCTCCTGCTGTTTTTGCCAGTAAAACTATGTCATCAGCAAACCTTAAGTGCGATAGCAGTTGACCGTCTATATTAATTCCGAGATGTTCCCAATTGAGTTTTCGGAAGATTGATTCTAGCACTGCGGAGAATAATTTCGGAGATAGAGGGTCTCCCTGCCTTACGCCTTTTTCTACTCTAAAAGGAGCACTTTTCTTTTCTAGTTGGATTCTTGCTCTGCTGCATCTATATATGTTTCTTATTAATCGAATGTACTTGTGCTCAATTCCTTGTTCTAGTAACGCCTCCCATAGGTATATAATAATTAATAATATTAATTGTACCTATCTCGAATTAAATATTTTGTTTGTGTATGTAACGATTAAGACATAATAATCACGTTAAAATATGTAAAAATGAAGCCGTCAAAAATCATAGCTAAATCACGTTACGATCTACATTAAAATAATTTATTGTACATTCTCACGAACGGATAACATAATAAACAAGATTGAGTGCCCCGTCGATGAATAATGTTCGACGCTAAAAACAAAACAAGAATTATCGCCAGTAATGCGCTGGTTATCCCTCATAGATTTCCATCAGCATGAAAAGGTTGGTATCGTGTACCAAATTGCCTCGGAGGAAACGTTCGCGCAAAAAAAGAAAATAAGGCGACATCCGCCCAGGCCGACGGTCATTACGTTAATGCGAGACTAAACTTGATTGATGACAGCGCTGTGAATCCCCGTGTGCCCCCTCCACCCGCGCCCCGTGCCCCCGCTCCCCCGCGCCCCCGCTCCCCCGCGCCGCTCGCCCCGCGGCTGTCTCGCGAACAGGCGCCGGAATTTCCGCAAGTAATTTAATCGTGTTATAGCACTTAACCGACACCACATGCTTTTATTAAGTGATCTGGCCTTTGATGAGCCGAGCGGAACTGTGCAGTTTTATGCGATGTCCGCAATGTTTGTACGCGTTTATGGCTCAGATGTCTTGAAGGACTTTCGTATTTATGGCGGAGTTCATCTGGGTATATGGATGTCATAAACGCTATGTACACATGGCCAATATTTTGGAGAAATATATTCATCAATTTAGGGATCTCTTCTCTACCGTGAGTGTTAGGTAGGTACCTATAAATACATAGGATATCAGTCTTGAGATGTCGGATTTTGATATGAAATCGAAATATATTATGTACATAGAGCCTCAGTGTAATATTAGCTATGTATGTAGTATATTATTATCGATTGATATTACGTTTTGTCCGTATAACCTTTGCCCAAACCGAGGTTGTAAACCACAGGACGTGCCCTTTAGTTCGCCATTAGTATATGTATTGAGTTACCTTTGAGTTCTGTAAGACGTATGCTTATTAATGACAATGTTAATTAAAATTAATTGGAATTTAATTATTGTCATTTTAAAGTTAATTTCAGAACAAAAGAAGAGTAAAGTACTAAATATTCTTACGATAATTTTAAATTTTTTCCATAATAAAATACTCAATAGAATTCTATTCCATAGTCATAAAAACGATGGAGGATTTTTATTAAGTTATAATTTAAGTTTATTGAGCCGCGGTTGATAGATTTTTATAACCATGACAATATTAATTATCTTTATGTAACCGCCTTATTTTATGATATTGGACGTGTTTGTTCAATTGAGAATTATAACAATATTAACGTTTTAAAACCTCAGTTACACAGTAGCTTTACTAATACGGTTATTTATAATAGGCACCAAGATAATGTCTAAAAATCTACTTTTAATTAAGTTCCATGCACAGTTATTCGAAATCATACCTTTATGTCAACGTATTATAAACTGCAACGTTTACCATCATATTACCTCTCAATAAACTAATAGCCATCCCATATCGCACTAACAACGTCACCTGAATTTAATCAATGGATATATCTAGCTTATAATTTATATCATTATCATCAGTATACTACAATGCCTAAAAATCTATCAAAACTTCGTAAACAGTAAGACGAAATCACTCACACCTAAACACAAAACGTATTGTAACCTGTAACGTTTACCATCATTACCTATCTTACTAATAGCCATCCCATATCGCACTAACAACGTCACCAGAATTTAATCAATGGCTATAGATAGCTGTTCATATCATTAGCATCAGTGCACCGTCCAGGGAGTTATCGTGATTAGTCGATGGAGCCGCTAATGCAGCAGTCGTGTCGCGTCTCGCAGTATTGTGTCGAATTATTCGATTGGACATTGCTTAATGGTTAATGTTTGCTTGATTATATGGGATTTATGTATTTTCTTCATTGAGATATATTAAAAGTTGTTTAAACTTACATTTCTGTTGTAAATAGATGTATTTAGACCAAATTAAAGATGTTTGAGGCATGTTCAAAACCTGACATTGTCAGAATCCGTCGTTATTGGGATCGGCAGTTACAATTAAAGAAAAAGAAGAATAGGTTAGAGAATTGTGTCAGTAGCCACTGTGCCTATGTTTTATTTTGATTCATTTATTATTAAAAAAAACGTAACATACATTTCGAATTCGTAGTTAGTTACGTTTACAATAAACTACAACTCTTAAATAAAGTACGTTCGCCACTCCGCCTATTAGATCAGCGGGAATGTTTTTATTCCATCAAAAGACGTTCGCCTTGCCCACACCTTTTTTCATTCATTATACGAGTAATGTAGCAAGTATTACAGATTGGCGGTCGTCCTTGCTCTACTCGCCTGTGAGAATGCGATCGGACAGGATATAAACGATCATGTAGATTGTGTTATGTAAGTGAGGTGATGTTACTGAGTGGCTGGTGGTCTGTATTCCTAGACTTCAGTATAACAGATTACTAAATAGTTACTACGTATTATTGAAGACTAGACCTCCCGCAGATTCGCCCGCGAGGTCAAACGAAATTCCATTAGGAATTACTTATTTCAACTCGATAAAAAGTGCATACCTAAATGCCGTATACCATTGCCTATCTACCTAATTATATCAAGATCCAAACAATAATGTGAAGTCGTTGCATTACCACGTGAAGGAAAGACAAACAAAGAAACACTCACACAAACAAACTAGGACCTTATGTGGCGGTTATAGTTAGAAAGATGGGGTAAATTTAAGCATTTGCTCACTTTTCATGTGAGACACGAGAAGATATGATGTATAGATAGAAAGAAAAATTTCCATCACGCGCTGCCGTCTTCCGTGTATTGTAAACTTGTTATAAATTATCCGATATACTGGTTGAGATTTGGATAGGTTTTGGCGCAGGGTATACGTATATTGCTGTCAAATATTTTGATAATTCTAGCAACGTAAGTGTTGTAAACCTTTTACTTTTGTGTAATGTCTGTACTGCAAAAGTGTGATTGTACACAGTAATTATAAATATATTATGTTACATTGACGCAGAAGTGTAATTAACGTACTGCATACGTGCCTAAGTTACATATCTATAAATTAGAAAAATTAAGACGCGCACGAACCGTAAAATATTTGTTTAATAACCGTTGTTGTAATAATTACTGTGACGCAATAAAATTTCGCCAAGTCCAAACAAATTGGATTACAGCTGAAATCGTGAACTTGTTAGCAATTTTATTCTTTATCTTAACGGGACATGGACTTTAATTGCTTATAAATTCAGAAAATGGTGCCGTTAATGTTGTACTAAAATTATTTATGCACCGCTTAATGTTCTAATACAAAATAGGATAAATGAGAGACAAGAATACAAAATTGCTTTTCGAAATTAGATTTTTTTGTGAGAGGTCACACTTTATTTAATTAGATGACAGCGTAGAAAGAACTAAGTGTAAGTAAAAAGGTATGGAGTTTTTCTTGGGAATTTCTTTGTTGTGGTTGAACCTTTGTGAAAAAGGATTATGCGGCGGCGGTGTCTGAGGAAATGGATGACGTGATGTGAATGAAACTCGTACATTTCGTAAACGAGACGAGTTTTTGACGCCAAACATTCAATTAAATACCTATATAGCCCTGGTTATTTTACTGTGAATCAGTTAAAAAAAAATTAAAAGGTTTTTTGCAATAATTATGCAAGGTTATTACTTATTTGTAATTGCATAAATACACACACATTAATTTCAAGGTGAAATAGCCTTATTTTGATATTTTTTTTTGATGTTTTATCGAGATTCATAAACTAGAGTTGTTAGAGTTGGGCCTCTGTTACATGACCATTAAAAGTGCAAAGTTGTTTACTTAAATATGTATGTACGCAATTTACTTATTAAACCAATTTGTTCGTTTTTAAAGCAACTCCATTAAAATTATCATATCTCAATAAATCTGAAACGTCTAAAGCATCACATTTCCCTCCAAGAAACCGGGAGCGTACACGCTAAATCTTATTTATTTTGTTCCTAAATTGAATCGTAATTTCGCTTTCAAGTTTATTTTCATATGCGCGGGATAATTCAGATTCAGCGGGGTCTCAAGGCGTGATTGAACAACAAACAAACAAACAAGTTTGAACGTTATTAGCATAGTGGGGATTTGAAAGTGAAGGGATGAGTGATTTACATCCGCAATTTATTTCAACTCGCGAAATGTTTTCTTTGGTTAAGTTTCAATTCTGTTTCGAGGGGCTCGTCGTGTGTTTTCGTGTCTAATTGGTGTTTTCCGCACGGATTGATTAGGCTGTAAAGTGATATATGAAGGATATTGTATTATGTTTAAACTGACGAGCAATTTTTGTAAGGAATAGTTTATGTATGCTTGTGCTTGCAGTGTATGCATTAAAGGGGATGTAATCCAAATGTGTATTAAAGCTTGAGGTTTTTTAATGCTAATTTTAAATACCGATGTCATAAAAATTTAAACAACCGAAGTAATTATTTACAAACATAAGTAAAAAAAATTGTATAGCAATAGATGAATTGAATGAAATCACTTAATAATTCATCTATTATTCAAGACAAATGTCTTCTATTAATCACATTCATCAGAGAGGCTTAATTATTAAAAAAAGAGACTAGTAATATTTTCCAATACCTACACCTTGTTAATAAATATATGGCTTAAAAGATTCGGATGTCTATGGAGTCCCCCGATGTTGTGTCTTTCTTCGCATTTACTTAATATAAATAATGGGGATTCATGATTTATTGCTTCGTCCTTTGCATAATAATAAAAATAGACTTGTTTCGTAATAATTTTGCTGTATCATAAGTAATTCTAATTTCTATTATAACAGTCTATGTATAGAAATCAAAAATAATTTTATATCAATCTACCCGTCTGTAAATAATGATCAATATTCTTTCTTTTAATTATATTACAGCAAGATACGTTCAAAGCGCTACTCCCACAGGATACGGAAATATCTTTCGTAGGTAGGCAATACATAAATAAACATATTTGAATACATTATCAATCTCGAGCGCAAAATAAATGCCGTGCGGGAGCAGCGATTTGTAATAACGAGCATATTTGTGCCAACGAACGTTCGGAAATATTTCAACTTTACTCCTTTATAAAGATATTTCTCTACGGGAATGCATCGCAGCGACGCATCGGAAATTTTCGGAGCGTTTGAGGGTGAGCCGTCGTACGGTTCAGCGGATTTGAAAAATAATACCTATCTCTAAATCGGGTTATCTATTGTTTTCCTGTACGTAAGGGAATGGACGGGATGAATGGATGTACGCGGGTTTGGACGTTTGAAATGTGGCGCCGATTTCTGTTGTCACTTTGTTGTGCTAGCTCTTGGGTGTAGAGGAAATGTGTGTGATTTGGTATTATTTTGTCTTGTTTGTGTGTGTTTTGATTATCTATTACATATATTATGATACGACCTCATAAAACCCACTACCTGTGATCACTTTTTCTAGTAAGATATAGGATGTACCTATTGATTCGTAAATGTAATTATTGGACGTTATTTCTTTATGAAAAATAGTGATTTGTTAATTTATTTATCCTTAACAATGTTAGAAGATACTAATTGAATGTCTTATACAAAAAGCTCCAAAATTTTTTATACATCTTCGTTGATAAATATTAAACGAAGTTCTTTTTTATGTCTAACAACACTAGCTAACTTCGCAGTTGGTCCGAATCCATCTCCCTCCCGAAAATCTCTTAATTGACAATATGCAAACAAAACTCGCGAAGAGCCACTTACAAATGCACAAAAGACAAAGAGGGGACTGTGTAACTGTATAAATGCCGGACGTTTCATAAATGAACTGAATTAACAATCCACCTGCGACAACAATGGAATAACAGCCCGACTGGCGGATAAATCATCTTGTCGTGGAATTTATTTTAGCGGCGCTATGTATTTGCAAATGCTGCGCGATTAGTTTGGTGTCGTGGTGCGGCGATGTGCTTCGGAGTTACGTGTGACTGTGGAGTTTAGAAGGCAGCTGATGGTTGGCACGTCGTTTTAGTTTGTATGGTAGTGGAGTTCACTTGATGTTTAATGTGTGACAGTATGTTCGGTACGTAGATGAACTCTTGGTACGTGATGGTGTAGAATGAGGAATGGTGGTCGATTTCTACTTTAGTCGAGAGAAAGAAAGGATAGATGGGCAAAAATAAATAAAAATGTACCCCTTTGAACCCTATCATTAATGCTGTTATTGGTGAAGGGAAATATTGTTAGGAATTCGGGATGATAATCAGGAAACAAAAGTTGAATTTGTGATGATGCAGATGCATCAATGTACATATTACTATTCGTTTTCTTAGTAAAATCCGTACTGAAAATCCTTATTAAGTGATACCTGTTCGATTTTTTATGTAATTAAAAAAGAAAAAAAATTATAATTATAAGTATAAATGAATAATGATAAAGTAATTTATACAGGGATAGGCCCTTTTTTTTTTTTTTTTTTTTTTTTTTTTTTTTAAGTGGGGAAATCTTGCATAGATACCCACGGCCTCCGGGGAAGAGGCCGTGGGTTATGTCGGATTCCTACCGACCAAAACCCCACTGTGTTCCGTCAAGCCACATCAGCGACAGGGCCACGGGTATGTGTAGAATTCATCCGTGACACAGGGATAGGCCCTGAGCCAATTTGCAAAAGCTCGGAAGTTTTTGACGGGTTAAATGCCTATCGAACTTTGTTTGATATGGGGGCTCTCGTATCAAGTGTTCTGGATTTTATAGAAAAATGTATTAAATTTTTTTTTTGTTTCACTACAGCGGTGCGTAAATATGAATGTTTTATATGAAGTTGGAATATTTGATTCATTTACATTCATTTAAGTTAAAAATAACAATTAGGTCTTGATCCAAATGAATTAAGAGAGGATGTTTAGGCTTAAGATTTTGAAAGCAATTGTATACCTTAACAGTAAGAGGTAGTAACAGTCAGTTAGTCACTAACTAATTGTTTTCTATTGTCTCTGTTTTCTCTTGAATCAAGTAAAAAAGACTAAACAAGTTTTGATAAAGTTCCCATGCACTTTGTTGTTTCCCACGCTGGTCAGGGCTAGTCGCCATTAATTGAGATAACAACAGTTATCGCATAAAGTAGTTTCAAATTGTGACGTATTAGTTATTTCCTAGTTCTCGTACTAAGGAATTAATTACTGCGGTCTCATTCGGTGTTCAGAAAGTTATGTGTTTGTTGTTTAACCGGGTACAATTAGTTGAATGGATTTGCATGTAGTCGAACTTTGTGAACTTTGCGACGCGTTCCGTGGTGGAATTCGTTCATAATTATTATTTCTGAACTGATACAAAATATACATAGATGAGCAATGGTAAAATGCTTCTACATTAAAATGGATATAAAATTATTATATTTAAGTGTTTGATAGAGAATATTTACGCATTGTGTGCGTAGGTACCTTAAGTGACTACATAAGTATTACCTATAACTTGTCGATACCAAAACCTCTGATATCATAACTATAATTTACCACATATACTGGAAGCAACAATATCACCATAAACTGACCGCATCATTCATTTTACCGCACATACTAGAAGCACTTACAATCTGCCTTACAACCAGAGCCTATTCAAATAAAAGTATTACACCATACATTTACTCTCTAAACAGCGCTATTACGCTAATTTTGTGTCGCGTCAGTTTGACGTAAACGCCGGATAAAGCTTGCGGCTCGTCGCCGTAATGCGGCCGGCTTGATGGATACCCAGTATATCCTCCCACTAACACTAATTGCTGTTATATCTTACACACTTACCAACTGCTAATTCACGTTTTAGTTTTGAGGCCGCGTGGTAGACGTAGTGAATTTGCATCGGTTATTAATTTATGCTTATGATGGAACACATTTTTGTAAAGCTTTTTGTATTGAGAACAAAGTACCCGTGCTTTTGAATGATGTCTGCCAAGTGCGTAGGTGTTACTATTATTTTCGAGGAAGTAGGGAAAATAATATCGAAGTATGTAGAAATAAATAATATTATTTCAACTACGAAAGTTCTATTCACTACTTTCAAAAGTCGTTATTCATGCTGATGGAAATAAGCGATATAAAATTAGTCCAAAGTTTCTCGCTCGAAAGATTTGCTTAAAAGGATTACAGTCCAAATATTAAGCAACATCTTCGAAACAAGCAGTGTCAGGAATAAATGGGCCGTCATAGTTCCGCCGGTCAAGTTTCGTCTAGCGCAAAGATTCGACCGGACAAATTCAATTTGTAACTCGCGAACTTATTCAAGAATTATTTTATTTATACGGAGCCGGAGGGGTAATAACTTCATGCATATTTTAAATGAGGGAGAGAGAGAGACTTTCTTTTGGTCAAATGAGCCGGAATGAAATAATGGCCGGGAAAAAGGATTCTCGAAAAAGTTATGAAAGGGATATCCGAAAGTTTGCGCCTTTCATTTCGTTTCAAGTCACTCCTGGTCTTATGTTATTATTTATGTAACGTTTCCCTCCGCCGCGAGGTCCGCAGGCCGAGGTGCTGTTTTTAATTAATGCTACCCGCTACCCGTACCTTCGTAGTGTTACAACAATTATTTTACCAAGCTCATTAAGAAGTTTTGTGTCGAGAAGAAAAATATTGTACGCGTGAGTTTATTCGCTTTGTTTTTGTTGTTCGTTACTTTGTTGCTTTTAATTTTTCGCTGCTCGTGACCGGGGAATGCTTTTGTTAAATCTATTTACGGTATTACTTCATTTACATTGGCGCGTTAAAAACAATTTGTTGATCTTTTTCTCTTCCCGTTTGTGTATAAGCGATTTTCGGAACTGCATTATTTGTTGGTACGTTTAACAGCGTTTGAATATGGTGTTGTCAAAGTGAAATCATTCGGTGCTCAATCATAAACACGGTGTATGTTAGACTCATCAAAAAAGATTTTATTTAACATAAAGCTCGCTAAGTTAGATAGGATGGTGTATGAAATACGCTGGTTGGTCGTTAGCGGTGGCTCGTTCATCATGTTTAATCGCCGATACGTTTTTGTTCGGATGCCGTTTGGCGTCGCGTCACGGGGACACGTGTGAACGAAGCTTACGATTTACTGGATTATACACTGGCTTTTTGTGTGTCACTGTTAGCCAGTTAGGTAACGGTAGCTATAACTGGTGGTTGTGGATATACTGATAAATTGTCGAGCTTCTTAGATTGATTGCTTGTAAAGCTAGTGGTGTTTTTATCTCTGGATAATTTGAAACTAATAATTAAGAAATCATAGGTGTATGATTCTGTCTCTAGAGATAGTTAGGAATAATTATAAGCAGGATATTCCTTCGACCATTTGGACGAAGCTGTGGGTAGCCGCTAGTTAAAAACATTTTTTTTTTAAACATAGAAGTAAATTTAAAATGTTTCACCAATTTCATGGCTCTTTATTGTATCTATGGCTGTTTATTGTATTCGCTGAAAGTTATTAGTTATAAAAGGTAATGTTAGGGTATTTCAATTTTCAATAACAGGCTTATCATATATTTTACACTTACAACAGATTTACCGATATCCAATGTGTATACTATTCGAAATAATCCATCCATGTTTTGTTTGCGCGGTCTGCTATCAAAACTTACCCACGTGGGCCGCGGGTCACACGGCTTATGTCGTGTTCTGATGACACGTGAGCTTTAACATACGTTTTACAGCTATACATGCAATCTATTAATGCGATTTATTGTAAAACATTTGCGGTTGTAATGCTGTGTGGCTATAGAATTGTTTGATTCTGATTTCGCCGGGATTTAGTTGGTGTGATTTAAAAGTTTTGATTGATTTGTTTACGGAGGTTTTTGTATAATATGCCGTTTATTTAGCTGTTAAAACGCTTTTTATAGATCTTCATAGAAAATTTTCTATACGTTCTATTCCATGAGTTTGTGTTTTTCATAAAAAGCACCCAAAATATGTCGCTCTTTTAATTGTCACTGACGTAATTCCTAATATGTACCTTCTGAGTAGGATTGGTCATTGTCTTGCTGGATCTTTTCGTATCGAATTTCTGGGAAGCCAGAGGTTTGTAAGGGGCTCAGATTAAGCTATAGCCTTGATCACTAGGAACACAAGACGTGGGACTTAAACATGTCTAAAATGTATCAACTGCACCGACCGACCCGACTATGCACGGGCACTGGGCAGGACTAGCTAATGAAGGCAATGAAAGGAAATTTCCCGGGGATATGCTTTTTATACATTTAAGTTATAATTGTAATGCATATAACGACTAAAGAGTATACATATAAACTTAAAGGAACAACAAATATCTATGCTATACTGTAAAATTGCTTCAAATTACGTGGTTTATAAGTACATACCTACTACAGAACATTAACTGCGTACTTCTCTGTGGTATTTCCTATTATACTATGAAGAGAATAGAATATATTTAGATGTGAACATTTATACCACTATTTCGCAAAACAAAACAAGCCATATAAATAATCCGAATGTTTCGTAATAAAATGCCGTCAACCAGTACATTATTCCAGCCCCTTTGAACGTGTCTTATTAATCAGGGCACGATCGACCTAACTCGATAATTAGGGGATGTAATTCGTTCGCTCATTACGTCTATCGTGTGTTTCGCTTGTTATATGTGTCACGTAGAGCACTCGAGGCTTTGATCGCTATGAGCCTAGACTGGGGGGGTCTAAATGTAAAAGCTCTATGGTACAGATTTATTTGTGAGAGATATTTTAGGAGTACATTGTCAATGATAAGAATTTGCTTTGAGATGTATTCTTTGTAAAGATTGTGACGCCTGGATATGTAATTGTTATGATATAGAATAGTTCCGTTGTTATATGTGTTATATATGTCACGTAGAGCACTCGGAGTTTTAGCTTTGTTCGTTCTGAACCTAGACGGTGAGGTCTAAATGTTAAAGCTCTATGGTACGGATTTGTTTGGGAATATATTTCGAGTGTGGATTGTGACGCTTTATGTAATTGTTATGATATGGTAGGATATCGTTACTTTTGGGATGCTTTTGTGTGTGTCTGTTGTTTGTAAGTATGTCATAGGGTTCCATACTATATAATATATCTGCAGCAATGTTAAATGCGCACAGATAAGCGAAATAAAGTTTTACAATACACAAAAATGTATACCTCATAATAATAGCACAGATTAGATAATAGTTACTATAGGTATGTTACGTGTTTTAATATAAAAGATACCAATTACTTAACAGTACCCAGTATATAAGCAAAAAAAGCACTCTCAACAAAAATAATGAAACACACGTGTAAATCGAGTAATTGATAGTGTAGGCATTAATTCAATTAGGATAATCGCGACGCACACACGGTCAGCAGCTGCGATATATCAAACGCAAAACAAAGCGATGTTATTCGACGTGTTATTTAATACAAGGATTTCATTCCCCTATTCATCAATCACTCAATATAAGAGTGATATATAATAATAATAATAATAATAAAAACATTTATTGACCACAAAACACACCACACAGATACAAAAAACAAACATAATTAAAAGAGAAAACAAAAAACCAATAGAACTTAAAAACTAATAAAACTTACTTAAAACATAACAAATAAAATAATATAAAAAACCTTATAACTAAACTTAAAAAATATAACTAAAAACAACAACAAAGAACTGTGTGGTAATGTCCATCATCAAAAGGGACTACTCAGTTATAAGCTGTAGTGCCCCATAGGAACACTAACAGCACTGATTTTCAGGAGCCCCTATCGGTTGCGACGGTTGGAGTTACAGCTTTTTTTTTTTTTTTTTTAAATAGATAATAATATATAACTAACTATATATGATGAAATAGTGCTAAGTGTGAGATATATATTTATAAAATATTTGTACTTACTACTTATATAATATAAGAAATATATATGTAATAAAAATATATGTATAGAAAAAATAATAAATTAAGAATAATAAATAACTACAATAAGAAGTATGTTATTATATACGTAGAGAATAGAGATACCTATACACATACAGCGGGACACATCAACGGCACTAAGGCTGGTACAGAGTATTTAATAAATGTTTTTTATATTTAAATCGAAAGTTTGTAATACTTTTTACTTCAGACAGGGGTGGTGGAAGGTTGTTCCAGCACTTAGTGGCGCTGTATGTGAAACCGCCTCTAAATGATGCAGTGTAGTGCATGGGTATTGATAGCTTTATGCTGGCAAATCTGGTTTTGTATTTTAGGTCGCTTCGTTGACCTAACCAAGCTAATTTTTTATATCGTTCAGCTGTCCGTCCGCTCGTCTGTCTTGATACTAAATCTAACTAAAAATTTTCGCTATATTTCGGTTTGGATTCAGGCTGTGGAAAAGTTTTGAGCTGTATTAGGATAGTTGGGTGGGAATGACTAAATATAGGTTTTGTAATAATGTGTTTATGTAAGTACATAATTGTTATGCAAAATGGATGAATTCAGTTTTAAGGTTAACATTAAGATACAACGCGGGTTGCGCGGTACAGTCGTATCCCGCCTCGCTATCGCATTTTTTTATTTTCTTTAACAAAATGTCAAATTGCTTTTCTGAATTACATACTCACTTTACAATTCTTTAAAATTCACTATGAAGCTATTAAAATACTAGTTATTTATTTTATTTATTTATTTATTATTTATTTATTTATATCAGGCAGCATTGCCCATATATTGTTACTAGTAGTATCTACTTATTCTAGTGTTCGTAAAACTACATATAAGTACTTATTTTTAGATTTTAGAGTTACCAGCCATTAAAGAATTAAACATCAACAATACAAATTAAATGCAATACCTTTAAAATATTCCCATCAACTAAATTATTATCCATCAATATCATACGCTAAACGAACCGAGAATAAAAATTACAAATAATAAAATCTACATTTATCCACAACACTATTTGTTAAATTAAACGAAACCATTTAAAACGAATGAATGAATTTAATAAATAATAAACTTACAAAAGATTACCTGTCATCGAATTAATTATTCAGCAGTGTTATGAAATGATTCGTTTCCCGAAATAAATTAAATGAACTGCACAAATGAATTCCAGAAATAGCCTCTGCCGGACGATAAATTGTTTATAAAGGACCAATCAAATTGATGAGTTACACGCAAACAGGATAAAGGAATATAACCGAAGCGCTAATACGTTGTTATTAGTGGTAAACTTTCGGAAAGATCGCGCGAATAGACTGCGACTACGAGCCGTGAATTATTTCCTCGATTAGTACGGCTCTGGTAATTTAAATTCGCTGAAAGAATGATTCGTTTGCAGGTTATAACAGTTTGCACTTGGGAACTATATTTTCAATTTTAACCATTCTTCTGGATTTTATCGGTAGAAATCAAAGAGTATTGTTTTATTCAAATGAATGCATTATAAGGGATAATGCATTCATTTGACTTCGTAATTATCTTGGAAAATATTTCACCTTGACATACCTACAAAAAATAAATGTACTAGTAAAAATATAAGGTAGTATTAGGTAGGTGGATAACTTTATACTAGCATATTATATTTTACACTGGTTTAACGCCAATTTAACGTGCAGAAAATCTAAAGTTTAAGTTTTTGCTTTATTTCTATCGCAATTTAATTTAAAAATTGGTTCCATGTAAGTTATAGAAACTACCTATACTTACTCGTGCGTCAAAATCAGAGCGATTACATGTTAGGACGGCAATTGGCGACAAATATTTAATATTGCGACTCAATCGTCACGTTTTCAATTAGTGTTGCTAGTCACATATTGTACAGTGTGTACAGTGTACAGATCGAAATGCTTTTCGTCTAACCCTTGATAGCTCAGAGATTTTATAGATTGCTTTTGTAAGAATCGTATGGATGAGGCAAATATTACCTGCCTATATGTGTACCTTGATTATTTGTCTCTGTATCCAATTTCGATATTAATTTTCTATCGTTTGTATAATATGATTAGACTGTTAGTATCGTATTGGAAGTATAGATTAATTTGTTCTGGATAAATTCTTTATGAAGTTGTTCAAGAGATCGTATGTTCTAGTTTTTAAGCCTTTCAGTTATAAATGCAGCTGTTGTTAATTAGTCATGTTAAAGTAATAAACGAATTCATTAAACAAAAAGCAAAGAAAGGAAAAATATTGTTTCAAAGTGAGGAAAAATAATGTATTTTAGAATTTTTCGATAACATTTGCAGTGATTATAGGTGAATTCATAGCATAAATTTCTGCTACAATACAATAAAGAAAATAAAGTAAACAAAATATATATAAAGCAATACAAATACAATTACAATAATGTTTACAAGAGCCTTTAAATGTAAACCTATCATGTCCCGCCTCGCGACAACAGATTTCCCAAGACGGCTTCGAGTTAAGGCCAGATTGAAGGCTAAAAATAATACTTTCAATGTCTGTTTATTTTCACGTGTAATGGATGAACGGATTTGGATGAATTTTGAAATATGGATAGATGGATGATTAAATAATAATATGTGGTACTTTTTGAAACGTATACGCTATTAAAATCGGGTATAAAAATGTTGTCAGAATAATGTAGAAAATCAATTTCATATTATATCACATAAACGATTTTAAATACATATTTAATAAGGCCAGCGTTTGCTAGCTAATTGGTTACACCACATAAATATTGTACAAATTTGCTTCGCTTAATTGCAGTTTTGTTATATTTTATTTCTGTAAGCAATTTTATCGTTCACTGTTACCATAAGCATTTAAGTTTATTTTGAAGTGAAACTTCTCTTGGTGAGAGTAAAATTGGCAAAGGTTGCGTCATGGCAATACCGTCACGTCATGGAGTATGGCGATGATTTTGGTATCTTTGAATCTTGACAAAGAAGTTTCACTTCTGACACTTGTGCTCGGCATACACGCTCTTTTTTAATAAACTTCGGTTTCCATTATCCTTTTTCCTCATCAATAGTAACAAAAATATGAGCGAAGAATTAGAAAAGGATTCTGAATACATATAAATAATAAGGTTTAGAAGTTATCGGTAGATAATCAATATCAATCAATCAATTTCTCAGATTTGTTATTTTTAAATTGCAAAAAAGAACATCAGGATCAAATAACCGTATTATATAGATTAAATATAATATTTTAATCATATTATTAACGGCACATGTCCCACATTAAAAGAGGTTGCTCGTATAAAGGAAACTAGGCCAGCTAATGATTAGCCTTTTAAAATTAATAAACGTATATCTCCCATGTATTAGATAATGCGCCTTTGCTTTCAACCAACTTCAAAAAAGAGGTGGTTCTCGATTTGTCATTTCACAACGTTCGACTGGGTGAACTGATTTTGATGATTTTTTTACTTGAAAACTCACCAGCTTTCAAATGAAAGAAGTCCCCATAATATTAGGTCCTATATTAATTTGTTGATATGACAATGGGAAAGGCGGTTTAGTATTTTGTTAAAAAATAATTATTTGTTCTACGGAACCCCAAATAGGACTTACAATAATAAATCCTTAGCAAATCCTTATTTATTCAAACGTGACGTCGTATTTCTTATCAAACTGATTCTGGAAACTATTTCCAATTATTTGCGCGCGTAATCTTCGTGTGTTGTTTAGCGACATCGCTCTAGGAGACTTAATTTGTTTTCACGGATTTCTGAAATTTTTGTTTAATGTTTGTTTTTAGGTCTATTTATACGTTTTTCAATAGGTCTTCTTTCTTATACTAGAATGAACATAAACAAAAGAGATATAGAATATATGTTAAAGTTTTAAGTATACCTGTTATATTTTAATAAAAATAAACTAAATGTAATCCATTTTAGTTTATTATTGTTCACTTTACTGAAACCTGTTGTGCATTTGCTTTAACTGTTCGAAATATAAGTATATTGCTAATTAGAACGCTAACTAACACAGAACAATACTAATTTAAATTACACTCTAAATAAGGTTTAGCGGTTTATTATTCAATGAAATATTAGCACGTCTTAAAATCTAGATATTTGTATTCCTTTGTTAATACAGTAATGTTTATCTCAAGTGATTGTTTCAGATTCAAACAAGCTTGTTTTGTTATGGAGTTTGTAAAGCTCTGCATAAGTTATATTTTTCGTGTAGAGGCGGTTGGCTTGAGCTTATGAATAATTTAATATGTAAATTGTTTATTACATGGTAAATATTGTGTATCCTTTGCTAAGTAATTTTGATATTATACTTAATGTTTATAATGTTTTACGAAGTTATCTTATAATTTATGCTTAATGTTACGAAGATGATGGATTTTTAATGTAAGACTGTCAGGTTTGAGAAATGTGAAAATATTTACCTTTATTAATTTTGAATTCAAAAGCGTATATTTTTATTCAATTTTTGAAGAAATAGCAAACAACGTGACTTATTTATATTTAGGGCCGATTTTTCAATGCTTAGATAAAACTTATTCGTCGAATAATGTATAAAACAACCATTTTAAAAACGTATTCTAATTGCCCGTATTTGACAGTTTACGTGACATTTTAATATTATCGTGTAATACTTTATTGGACGGATAAGTTTTATCCAAGCATTGAAAAATCGGCCCTTAGAAATACTGGGAATTCATTGTCTTTCTCTAAGCGGAAAATCATATACATTGAAAGGAAATTCGAACGATAGTACACAAATATATAGATAATATATACATCTATTGCAATTAATGTAATTTTCCCTTGTAACAAGGGTGTACAACTGAGTGACAAGCCTGTCCGTCCGTCCGTCCGGGTGTAGGAGGTTAATATGTTTTCCTTTTTTATTAGAAATACATGAGGCAGTAACATTAGATCAAATAAGTAGTTAATAGATATGTAGTTACGTAGTTGATAGAGATTGGATTGATAGCAAAACATTTTCTGTGAAAAGGACCAATGATTATTGTATTATTTTGGAGGCTTAATGTTATCATGCAGGTAATTTAATAATGATTAAAATTATTTTTGATTTACTTTTCCTTTTACTAATAATTATTCTACACTAGAGGTCCGCCCCGGCTTCGCCCGTGGTACATATTTCGCAATAAAAGGTAGCCTATGTCCTTTCTCGGGTATCAAAATATCTCCATACCAAATTTCATGCAAATTGGTTCAGTAGTTTAGGCGTGATTGAGTAACAGACAGACAGACAGAGTTACTTTCGCATTTATAATATTAGTATGGATTTATCTGAAAATAAGAAAAATCATAGATTTTGAACTATACTTATGTAATGTTTGATTTGATTATGTATGAAAGAACATAACTTATAACCTTTGCGTAATTATAAAAAGTACCTGTTTTTTATATATTGTGTATTGTTATAATTATTTCTTTTGAAAAATTGAAACTGGGTAAAGTCGAATGAAATATTTGTTTATTCATAAACGTTATGAATATCTCGAGAAGATACAAAATAATGAACATTTCTGATACAATCGGTTACTGCATTGCAGTAATATATACCTACACCTCAGTAAATTAATTTTATTGTTTCGCTGCAGTACCTTTGTGTTTCTGTAATGAATTATGTTCTTAATTTTTATTAATATTTGTAAAGATTGAACGTTATTTTATTATGATAGTTGATTGCGTGAAAATTTAATTAACTTTGTTATTATTTTCATTTGGTTTTCTCTGTTTTAAAGAATGTTGTTTTTACCTATATTAATTGACCTTTAAAATTTCAAGTGATTGTCTTTATTTCCTACATCATGAATATCATAAAACAAACATATTTTATGTAAGCATCGTAATATTTACCGAAGATTTGGTTAAGTGCTTTCTTTTTAACAAAATGATGACACTATCTAACCATGATTTTCTTTGCAGGTAAGACATCGTTACTGAGCCGTATTGTCTGCAGGCCTCCTCATTATTTGTAAGTCTTTATTTGTGAGACTATATATTTGTAAGTCTTTACTCTTTATACTAACATCAAAGATGTTATTCAAATCCGCTTAAGAAAGACGAATAGATATAGTTCGTAACTATCTGTTTCACTTGTCATCGAGGTTTGTTCTCTTTGTATTAGAGTTGTGGAAGGTTTTATATATTTTATTTTTGTTATAGTTATATGGTTACTAGCTTTCCACCCGCAGCTTCGCCCGCGCAGTCAAAGAAAAACCTGCATAGTTCCCGTTCCCGTGGGATTTCCGGGATACAACCTATCCTATTTCCCGGGGTAAATTTAGACTATGTCCTTTCTCGGGTATCAAAATATCTCTATACCAAATTTCATGCAAATTGGTTCATTAGTTATGGCGTGATTGAGTAACAGACAGACAGACAGAGTTACTTTCGCATTTATAATATTAATATGGATTATAATTGGATAGTGTTGTAGGTTTACGTTTGCGCGAGTTTAAATTGTTGGTAATGGTTGTCTTTCTGTTATTCTGACGAAGATGTTATATGGTTTCAATTATAGTTGACATCAATTATCCAAATTATGTATATTTAATTCAAGAAATGAAGTATGAGTTATGATAACATATTTTTGCTAAACATTCATTAAAATACTCGAACGAGTAAAAATCCACATTTTAACATCAAACGTGAAACAGAAGGGCCGTAGAATTTGTTAAATTATGTACATAATCGCAAAATAAGTTCCCTTTGTTTATGTACGAATGTGGAAGTAGAAATTAAACTTTTGTTTGTAAAGGACCTAAATAAGAGGACTATAATATTTGAACAATACGGGTAGTCGTCAAATATTTGTACAAACATTTAAATTAACCTAATTCTCGTTATGAATGAAGAGTGGACGGAGGTAGAGGGCACAATGCACGTGTTTTAACCAGTTTTGTAATGTTAGAGTAGTATTGTGTGTTTATAATGTAGATCTTTTATTAAATGTAATATTTCAATATTTTCTGGTTGCAGAGCTAGACCGACCATACGCACGCGTATTGTCATGCGTATAACTGTCATAGTCATACATATTGTTGATGCGTATCGTCAGGACCGACGGTACGCACTGATGGTCGGTCAAGCTCTGCAACCAGCCTAAAGACTCTGGAACTATATTTTTTATAATTATTAAGCGAAGTTTTTGCTATACTTTTTTTTTATTCTGTACATATTCCAAATGAAACTCTGCGGTCTGCGTCGAAATTTAACGAAATATGGTCTTGGAAATATTGTGCAATTGTATATTGAGAAAATTTCCGCACGACTCATCCTGTAAAAACTGATAGCCGTTTAAAAATAAAGGTATATTTTTAAGAGCATTATTAACCTCATTAAAATTTATCGCGACGATTACGTGCGCCGCGTTAATCGTAAAATCGATTAACTTTGGCTATTAATTGCCTCTACTATAAATGCGTCCCACGAACAAACATTGTTCAATTTTAATGATTATTTATGTTTCCATGAGACGAGTTTCACAGCTAGTCCGTGACGCGACTCAACTGTGTATGATCATTTTATTGGACAAACTTATTAAATGTTTAAGCTTTAAGTTATTACTTTATTAGCAACGGACCATTTTTGCGAATATCGATGTAGTTATGGCAAGTAGACAAGGTTTCCTTTTCGTTTTATGTTTCATTTCGAATAATAATAGGCACAGAGAAACAATTCATTTATACCAACATTACAATGTAAATAGCTATAAGGTAAAAGTGTATTTTCCATTTTATTTTTATTATCACCCGAATACGCTAGCTGTTATCTGTAATAAATTATATTCCTTTGATTCATTTTTATCATTAAATTACGTCATTTCTTCGAATATTGAAAATAGGAATCTATAAATAAAAATTCTTGGCGAATTTTCTGGTAATGAAATAGAACTGAACCTTTAAGGGCTGATTTTTCAATCCTTGGTTAAAACTTCTTCATCGAATAACGTATTAAACTACCATTTCAAAAATGTATTCTAATTGTCCGTTTATGACAGTTTACAGGTGACATTTTAAAATGTTCGTGTAATACTTTATTGGACGGATAAATTTTAACCAAGGATTGAAAAATCGGCCCTAAATGTCACCTGAAATAGTTTCTTCTTTATTGTAGTTTCTAGACAGGGACAGATCTAATAAGTCTAGCGATGTTCATTTACTAAGACGTAATCAGTTTAGAGAAGCTTCTATAAAATTTATTGAAATAATTATTATCTTACCCTTCATTACTGTATTATAATACTGCAAATTGTATATTTATAAGTATTTGTTTCTTTGAATGTAATATTTATAATACTATTTATTAATTGTTATTGGTGATAGGACATTTTTTTGTGCTAGAAATACATTTATTTCATAGTTTATATTTGGAAGACACCTTTGTAACACTACTGTAAGTCCTTACTTATGTATCGTATACTCTCTACGTAATTCAGAGTTCCTTCTATTGATTAATCTGTCAGTTAGTACAGTCTTGTATAGACTTGATTTAAGATAAAGGAGGTTATTGCCCTCGAGATCTTTTGTAAGCGTCTCAGCCTCCGAGGCTCAGGTTATCTTAGTGTGAGAGCTAATGATGAATTCTGTTGGCTAAGTGACGCAGGAATACTAATGTGGGTTTCTTATAAAAGTGTTTACTATTTGTTTTGTGTAAGTAAATGTATGGTTTATTTATGAATAAAATGTTGAGCTACAGATTTGAAATTGATACCAAACAACGTTTATGTATATACGTAACGTTTTATTTTACTATAGCAGCGTATGGGTGCTGTGAATATTTTTTCCATATCAATGTCGTAAAAACGCGGCATATTCAATGAACACTGTGAAATTTGAATGTTTTTATTATATCCGAGTAGTGGTTTGGGCTGGGTCGAGTTTTTATCAGCGATCACGGTTTAACTCGGTAGGCTGTGATGAGATTAAACGGGAACTCGCAATCCGGATAAAGGGCGTCACGGTAATGCGCGGCTAAACTTGACTGATTATGGACACCTAGAGGCAAATTTTTCCACTGTCACGATGTCCTTTGTAGAGGATATTACTTGCTGGGGATTTTCTTACAGCAATCGAAGTTTCTTGATTAAACGCCACCCCTGTTCCTAGATTAATTTTGCCTGTACCTTCGGGGCTTTGACAAAATGCTGCAGTATTTAATTTATAGATAGCACCCGGAGGGTATCGGGTATTTATATTCAATAGGAATTTTGTTATTATGGCGCTATAGTCTGTTGTGTGATAGTTGTGGTGGGTATAAAGGATTATCATAGAATATATTGTTTAAGCAAAACACGCTTTCGGTCGGTTATATATTTATGCTATAAATACATAACGATATCCTATTTCCCTCGTCAATTATTATTAATGTGTTATAGTCTGAAAATATGTGTAAATGTTAGTCTTTGATATAATATTTTTAGAATTCAATATGATTGATGATTCGCAAAATTTGGTGACCTTTTCTGTCTTAACTGATGGCGTGGGTTCAATGCTCGTTACTAGAAAATGTGTTTGTTATTTTTTTCCAAAACAATTATATTTGTAATTTTTTTTTAGCTCACGTCAATGTTCGCAGTAAATATAACATTCTTTAAATATCATATGTGAGATTTTTATTTTTCTTGTTAACTATAGTTCCATAACTGCCCCGTTGGTACATTGGTTTACGCCTGTGTGTAGAACCGAGGACGGGTTTGATTCTCGGTGGTGAGTATAAAACTCGGACCAGGAGTTCTCTTTTATAGTTTCTTTATATCTACTTTAAAATGTATATGCAATATTATGCACGCATTAGTTATTATCGCGTATTTCCACGCTACAATAAGATGTCAGTAGCTCACGCAGGCTTACGAGACAAGCCAGTCAAATAGCTGGTTGCTAATCACTGTCAGCGGAATGTGACACTGACGATCTAATCATGGGTTAAGTTTAAATTAGATGTATTTCGACGTCAGCCACGTCTAATTTACATGATGTTAATGATATGTGTGCATGAATATTCAACGATGTCATATGCTACGAAATAATACTGTCGGGGCAAAGCCATAAATCACGACTTATCGGTTTGTGAACGATGCTCTGTTTACTGTTTAGGAATTAATAAGTTACTGAAAATGTTTTTGCCCTTTATAAGTACGAGTGTACGTATTTTGTAGAGTGGGGAAACTTCGCTTCTGAGGCACTATGCTTAACTAGTTCAAGAGCATAGTTGCATAACTGTATCTTATTTTGTATTATGTTAAATTAAGATGTTTTATATGTGATTATGTGGTGAGTTATTCGGAACGTACTATATTATTGAGTTGTTTTATGTCAAAGCAAGCAAAGGGGCAGGTGGGCCTAAAAGTTTTTAAAGAAGTAAATCCATACAATTTTTGAAGTGTCACTGCTATCACTAATGATATTTTATAGAAACAAATATACCACTTATCATTACGTGTATCAATTGTTCATTTGTTTTGAGAAATAAAAATTATTCGATACAAAGATAAAGAATAGCTAGGTACAGTCTCAAGTTAATAGTTAATATGACCTTAGTAAAACAATCTCGTTGTTTTTTCCCGTGGCTGTCTATTGAACCGGGTACAAAAAGCGCTTGTTCCTCGCGAAGTTCATTGTTCATTGTACACAATGTCATTATTTCCTCAATTATTGGTACCGAGCGCAGTCGTTACGAGTGTAACAACCTCTGATGATGTGGAGATAAGAACTGTGTACTAATGTGTAGGTATAGATAATAATTGGTGTAGGTTTTAGTTAGTGGATATAGTGATGGATAAATGGTACCTACTAGGCTATTCGAATATTACTGTCAATTATTTTTGCTAACTACGGGAATGGTGTTACCTAAAAGAGCATCCACCAATGTGTATTAGTATATTATTGTCTTAACAATGACACTAAACCTAATACTTAGGACAGTTTTCACTGACAGTTAAACTTATCGTAACATATCCAGAAGTTGTGAAACAGATCGTTAAGGGTTTTAGTTTGCCACCAACCTGTTACTTATCTTAATATTAAATCGCAGATCTTATGCTGCACTCGAATAAATTACAAAACCGAATCCGTGCACTTATAAATTTCGCGAACATTACATTTTTAGTGCATTCAGCGCTGACGTTGCAAAATTACACGTGGAAATAAATGTCGGAGCTATATATCTGTACGTACATTCGTGTCGTGTTTCGGCGAGCAAATGGGCGCTCTTCGGGAAGTTGGTAAGCCCCGCATGTTCGCTTTATGACTTGCACTCTGAACTTAGTAGGTGCAATAACCGACGCTTAAGATGCATCTATTCTATTCTTCGACTTGCGTGGAACAATACTCTGTAATGTATGTACAATTGTGAATATTGTTAATGTTTAGCTAACGCTAATATTAAGTACATAAATAAATAAATAAATATTTCAGGACAATTTTCACACACGGCACGATCTGATCCCATACTAAGCTTTCGCTTGTGTTATGGAAACCAGATGGCTGATAAACATACATATATAATTTTAACTAAATACTTATATGTATAGATAACTAACTAGTTTTCCGCCGCCGGCTTCGCCTGCGTTTTCAAAGAAAACCCGCATAGTTCCCGTTCCCGTTCCCGTGGGATTTCCGGGATAAAACCTATCCTATGTCCTTTCTCGGGTATCAAAATATCTCTATAACAAATTTCATGCAAATTGGTTCGGTAGTTAAGGCGTGATTGAGTAACAGACAGAAAGACAGACAGAGTTACTTTCGCATTTATAATATTAGTATGGATTAACACCCAGACACAGAGCAAACGTCTATGTTCATCACACAAATATTTGCCCCTGGTGGGAATCGAACCCACGACCTCTGGCTTTGAAGGCAGGGCTACTACCAACTAAGCCAAACGGTCAGTCTGTGGTTGAACCATGATGCGATTAATAGAACATAGCTTATAACTTAACTTTAACCTTAGCAAAATATAATGGCTGTAGAGTTATTAAGATGGTAAATGCTCTCGGAGCTTTCATATTTAATCTGAATATTTCTATGTATTTCGAAGGTTGACTGAAATTTTTGTAAGCGTTCATTATGTAACGTGATTGGATTTTCCACTAATAAAAGGTAAAAATCCAAAATGTGTTACAGCTTTTTTAATTAAAACACATCAATTTCGTTCGATCAAAAGATAGCTTAAAATGATTATAAATTATAATTTAAGAAATTTTTGGTTATAATCTACAAAATATAAAGTAGATTAGGAACATTATTAAACAAACAAACGAACATTAGCGGTAGTACTAGTAGATACCAACTAATAAAACATAGTGTATTCGAATCGTAAATCGTAATTCATGTGCAACATTGATATGCAATTCTAGTTATTGTCCGCACGTCATGATTGCCGGCGTCCACTTGAAATTGATCTGAATAAATCAACGAGAGACAACGAGGATAGTCTCGGTATGTATGCGCATACATATTCAAGTGAGCGCTGATCCTCTGATATGAAGCCGTGTCCGTTTGTTTGGTGTCGTTAATCATTCTAGATGATTCGGGAATTAGAAGTACTCTAAAATTGGGAGGCAAAAAAAATTATTGATTATGTTTGTTTGATGTTGTTTCTGTTATACACCAGAAGTACAATATTAGCAATATAAGCTGTGAAAGTACTAGAAATATGAACGAAAAATTTGACAATCCGTTATTTGATTTGTCTACTATGAAATATATATTTTAGGTACTTGCAATAAGCCCGCAGATGTTAGAGATGTTGATCCCATCATATGATAGAATGAAAAAGATTTGGGGGCTTATAGTCCCCTAAAGCATCGCTCGAAACGATCACCTACAACACATATATATTTATTGCCACCGTATATAGCATTTTCCTTCTTTTCTTGTACCGAATAAATTTTGTCCGAGTTCCGCTGTTGCAACAACGGCTACAACGTCTTTAAAATACAGTTTATAACGTATATACTCTGTTGATAAAAAGTTCTAATTTGAATTAATCTGTAATCAAAATCCATTAAGCGAAAAAACCAAGTGTCCAAACAAAAACGAAGTTCCAAAAGATTGAATTAGTCTGACTTTAATTTGATGAAGGTACCCAAACAAATTACGCTTCGAGCCGTCTCCGATAATTTACTTGTAATGTACATTTTTAATGGAAGCGGAGTTTTGGAGACATCTATAGTCAATTTGTATGGGCCTTTTTACAATGGGCAGAGTTGGCCCAACAAATGATCGTCGATGTTTGCCGCAATTACGGCGATTATGAATAAACATCTACAATTATGGTCGATCATAGACATTTAGGCCTTCTACGCTGTCGTGATTGCCTCTACTCGCCCAATGCTGCCCATTGTGAACAGGTATGAATTGTTCGCTAGACTAGAATGCTAGTGAGATTTTATCGGCGTGTAATGTAATCTCGATCCTGAAACCAGGCTTTATGGATGACTTGACTGGGAGCAAGGCTTGCGGTGGCTTAGCGGAGATCACGGCCGTGTAAGGAATGTATTGGCCCGGTTTATACGTCTCATTTTATATTAGAATTTTAAATTTAAGCGTTATTAATTTAAATGTAATGTAATGGTTGGACATCAGGCATGCTTGTTTTCGTAATTGATACTTAACTGTTTTTCGATTTTGTAATTGTATTGTTATGATATGCATATTGTTAGTTATGTAC